>NW_026057579.1:24473968-24489800 GCF_023721935.1 Panthera uncia | reverse complement strand
GCTAAAGTCCTTAAGAATATCTTCATTTTGGGGCACCTGTGTGGTTGAGTGTCTGACTTCAGTTCAGGTCATGCATGATCTTGCAGTTCCTGAGTTCCAGCTCCATATTGGGCTTGCTGCTGTCAGCTCAGAGCCCACTTTCCAATCCTCTCTTCCCCCACTCTATACCCTTCCCATGCTTAGGCAGGCAGAGTCCAATGCTATATCATGACCTGAGCCGAAATCAAGAGTTGGATGTTTAACCAACTGAGCCACCCAAGCACTCCAGCAATGCCTTTTCTTATCCATGACAAAGGTAAACCTAAATCCAGGCTTAAGTATTTGTAGTAGACTATTAGTCTTCAAAGATTGAACATTACAAATTTCTACTAATCACTGTCAACACCTAGTAATTTATTTTTCCTGGGGGCATAAATTTAATCATATACTTTTCTAGTGATGTTGGACAAGTCACTTAGCTAGCAGTTGAGCCAAGAACCACAAGAACCTTTTTGGATATTTAATACTTATTTGTCCACATACTTCACGGGATAACTATACGTGCTTGTTTTACCAGCATCAAGAACAGTATTTCTCGGGGCGCCTGGGTGGCTCAGTCGGTTGAGCGGCTGACTTCGGCTCAGGTCATGATCTCGCGGTCCGTGAGTTCGAGCCCCGCGTCAGGCTCTGTGCTGACAGTTCAGAGCCTGGAGCCCGTTTCAGATTCTGTGTCTCCCTCTTTCTCTGACCCTCCCCCGTTCATGCTCTGTCTCTTTCTGTCTCAAAAATAAATAAACGTTAAAAAAAAAAAATTAAAAAAAAAAAAAAGAACAGTATTTCTCACTCAACTATACTAAGGAAAAGTCAAGTTTTAGTTTTGCATGAAACTTGGCAAAAAAAAAAATCAATATAGATTCCCAGAAACCAGAAATCTTCAAAGACCCTACCTCGAATCTTCTAAGTTTAGAAATTAAATTACAGCATTTAGACATTAAATACATATTTACCAAATATTTCTGTGCAAGACTGCTTTAGCTCTTTGAGGATAAATCTCACAAAGGGGCAAAATAGGATAAATATTTAACTTACAAATATGCAAATATGAGGCAAGATATTTTTTCCTTAAAATTCTCTCACAGGAGAATCACCATATATTTGAGTCCTTATGAAGTCTTCTCAATTCACTTGGGAAATAAAATACTGCTTAAGGAAATTCTTTTATTTTGAAAAACAAAATATTGCCTACAGAAGATCTTCACAATCAACCTCAATCAATCCTAGTTTCTGATACTTTTACATAACACTTGAGAGGTCAAATAACAGATGGAAATGAAAATGACATACTTGAATAAAAACAGACATTGCAAAATGACTAATGAATCTGAGACATGTGAAATATCAAAGATACATTATGCAATGAGCCCCCTCCAAAAGGAGTATTTATAAATTAACATTAATTTGTGATTTAATATGCTATCATCTTAAAAGTAGAACAAGCAAACATTATATGCCCCATAATAAAATGAAATATGAAAAAGCACCACCCTATGAAATTTTATTGCCTCAAAAACAAAAACCATTAAACTTCAGTTTAATAAATGTGCTAGATCCAAATACTAGTTTATCAGAAATATGCACAACATAAAAGAAGAGTCAATAGATAACACAAGAAAGTAATTGTCTAATCGAGAATATGGAAAAAAGGAAAAACCACCTGGTTTCACTAACATTATCTATGACATGAAATTTTAAAGGGGAGGACAAAAGGAAGAATATTATTCAGAAGCTTAAAGGTCAAATATATTGTGTAAACCCTGTCTGAATCATGATTTTAACAAACCAACTATAAAAAAGACTTTTTTGAGAAAATCAGGGAAATCTAAATATGGAATGAGTATTATATGATACACAGGAATTTTGTTAGTGATAATACAAGAGGACTGTGTGTGTGTGTACTTAAATGTTTACTTTTTTTTATATTTTTAAATGTTAACTTATTTTTGGAGAGAGAGAGAGAGACACACACACACACAAAGGGTGACCGGGGGAAGGGCAGAGAGAGGGAGACAGAATCTGAAGCAGGCTCCAGGCTCTGAGCTGTCAGCACAGAGCCCTAAGCAGGCAGAACTCACTAACTGTGAGATCATGATCCTGAGCCAAAGTCATATGCTTCACTGACTGAGCCACCCAAGCACCCCGAGAGGATTGTATATTTTAAAATAAGTCCTCATCAGTAAGAGAATTTATGCTTAAACTGGTCTGCTGTCTGGGATTTGCTTTGAAATATTCGTTTAAAAGTTAAATTTCAGGGGCACCTGGGGGACTCAGTTGGTTAAGCATCCACTTCAGCTCAGGTCATGATCTCATGGTCCGTGAGTTCGAGCCCCGCGTCGGGCTCTGGGCTGACAGCTCAGAGCCTGGAGCCTGCTTCAGATTCTGTGTCTCCCTCTCTCTCTGCCCCTCCCCTGCTCATGCTCTGTCTCTGTCTCAAAACTAAATAAAAATATTTTTAAAAATTAATAAAAGTTAAATTTCACCCAAGGTTGAATATGGATGACAGATACCTGAGGATACAATGCATTATTCTACTTCTGTGTTTGAAAATCTCCATAATAAAGTTTAATATACATAACAACAGGACAGAAGGCCATGGGAAGCAGGTAGTATTCAAGCTGGGCCTGAAGGATTGGTACAATTTGAATCCATCCCCCTTTAAAAAAAAAAAAAAAGTTTATAAACTGCAGCTTGTAAAGGGAGTTACCCTACACAAGGCTAACTGACTCAGGGTCCAAGCTACTGTATAAACTTAGTATAACTTATTACTTCCTCAACCATATTTTTGACAAAGGACACATAAAAATTTTCTCCCAAAAAATGGATTTCCAAATAAGCATAAATGTCTTTGGCCTTATTTTTATCAGACACCACCCCCTAAAGAGAACAAAATTTACTTAACACTCAATGTCATGCCACAGATCATACTAGGCACATTGTATCTAATTCTTACTACAATCCAGAAAAGCAGGATTCTTTACAATAAGGAAACTGTACCAATTTCCATATCCTAATAGACAAAAAACTACTAAAATGGCAGAGGATTTGATACTGTCAAGACTCCAAAGGCTCCATGCTGCTCTTTTCCATACCAACCAAGCATAAACCGTCAGTCAGCTTGTATGTAAATTATACAACTAAAAGCTTTCCCCAATCATCCTTTTGCTTATACTATTCCAGTCCCCTGGACAGCTCTTTGCCATCTAACTCTTCACATGCAAATTCTACAAACTCAAAATTTGGCTCAAATGCCACTTTCTTCATCAAAACCTATCCCCAAGCAATCTTTTTCTTAATTTCCATTGCATTTAATTGGTATTTTCAGTGTATTAATATCACATTAACTGTTAGACTTGAAAACTTCTCTAAATCATAATTAGGATAGAAAAAACACAACACAATCATGCAAGCTATTCTGGTTACACCAGTGTTCCATGAAATGTTAACAGTTATGAGGGAGAGGATCAGGATAATGTAATAAGGAGAGAGGGAAACTCATAACGTTATCAAGTATGAATCCATTCAAAAGCATGAGATAAATGCATTTATGCATATATAGAAAAAAATCCAAGGGGTACTTGGGTGGCTCTGTCAGTTAAGCATCTGACTTTGGCTCAGGTCATGATCTCACGGTTCGTGGGTGGGAGCCCCACATCAGGCTCTGTACTGACAGCTTGGAGCCTGGAGCCTGCTTCAGATTCTGTCTGTCTTTCTGTCTGTCTGTCTCTCTCTCTCTCTGCCCTTCCCCTGCTCATGCTCCATCTGTCTGTTTCTCTCTCAGTTCCCACTTATCTAAACCTTAAATTAGTCTGGGCAGAGAAACAGGGATAGATTGTTATTAGTATTTTTGCAAGTTCTCCAGATGATGTTTCCCTGTGCAGATACAACTGAGACCCTTACACGTCACCATATCACCTATAGCTAAGGAATACACCTACAAACACCCTAATGGTTTTCCAAATAAAAAATAAATAAAAAATTTGGATCATTCATCATGATGTAACAGATAAATATGAATTAAAAGATCTAGAATATAGTTCCACGTTTGTCCCGAACTAGGTGAATGAACTCAGAACACTTGAATACTCTAGTCCTGTTTCCCCATTTGCAAATGAGAATATGCCCCCCTCACAGGATTATTGTGAAGAATAAATTAGATAATATATAAAATTAAAATATAAGTGTTTTCTAGAGTATTAATGACCTAGTATGAGTGGATGATTTTCTTACTTAAAAAAATCAATATAAAATCCTCTAATACAAGAATTTTTCTGGGAATTTACCTTACATAAACAGCACCAACAAGAAAAAAATAAACTGCATAACATTTACTGCAGCACCACTTCTAGTGGTTCAAAAATAAGAATTAAACAACATAAACTCAACAACAGAAAAATGGTATAGCAAATTAAAAATCTATGCACTGAATGTTACAAGTTGATAAGTAATATAGTCAAATGTCCATATTAAATAAAAATACCAAGTTGGCTAAGGTGTATCACACAATCCCATTTTTGTTTAAAATAGAGGAGCAATATATATATGACCATATATTTGTGTGCAGTATGACCAAATAAACACCTAACTCTGGTAGGAGAGGAGGTACTACTACTGGCTTTATCTTTGCTTTTTTGGTTTGTGTTGTAAGGCTCACTGAAGCTAGCAAAATTGTTTTTTCTTTAAAGGTGTGTGTGTGTGCTCATATACATGCACGTATAGATATATATATGTATACGTGCATGTATACACACACATATATTTATACGTGCACGTATATACATATATATATATATACACATATATACATATATATGCTTCACACACTGTGCAGAGCCCTATACGGGGCTTGAACTTATGACTCTAAGATCAAGACCTGAGATGACATCATTAGTTGGATGCTTAATCAAATGAGCCACCCAGGCACCCTAAAAGGTCCTATGTTAACATAGTTTAAATGCATTAGTTTAGAGACTTTATCACAGAATATAGTACAAGTGATCCTGTGCTATTTTCAGTTCATTTTAGTACTAGGTTGAATGCCCAACAACTGAAGACTTGTCTCAAATGATTATCTAGTAATTTTCAATTGTTACACATAATCAATTGGAATCAATATAGCACCAAGGAGAAATAACTTAAATGTTAGGTTGTAACAGAACTAAAGGAAGTCATTTCAATGCATGGTCTGAGACAACTGAGGAAAAATAAAAACCATTTTAAGCAGCAAACTCTAATGCAATTTTAAAAGGATTTTTTTTCCTTAGACTAGAATTTTCCAAAGTGTTTTCCTTAACCACCAACTCACAGTGTTATTTGAAATAAGAGGTTCCCTGTCCATTACATTTGGGATATGCTGCTCCCTGGTACTCATTTGTTCTTTTGCAAGCTGAGCATACAGTCAATCCAGAATTCATTGTCACATATTAAGTCCTACAGTTAAAACTGCTTAGTTTTTCGCCAGTATTATCATAACTTTTTTCTGGAAATATGTTAACACAAAATAAGTTATTTTAAGCAGTATTTCTAGTAATTTCCAAGAAAAGAAAGCTTAGCCAATTATACAACATATTTCAACTTTTTAAACTTTTGTCTAGGAAAAGCCACAACTTATGACAGTTAAGTTTTAAAACACATTTGGTTTACTATGACTACTCTGAATAGTAAAAGAAAAAATATATGAGCTGTACAAACCTTTCAAATAAATAGGAATCTCTTAGGTGATTAAGTATGAATTGTGATTTTTTAAATTCCTCAAATATTCAAGAACAAGCTTTGAATGGATGATCACTTGTATCTCAGTAACTTTAAGTGAAATGACCCAACCCATTTCTTAAAGATGTTGTAAAAAACCTTCTGTAAGTTGCTTAGAAAAAAACAACAAAAAAAACAACTGCCTATGGTGCCCCTGGGCGGCTCCGAACAGCATGGGACTCTTCATCTCTGGGTTGGGAGTTCGAGCCCCACATTAGGTGTAGAGATTACTAAAAAAAAAAAAAATAATTAAAAACTTAAAACACACACACACACACACACACACACACCCACCCACCCACCACCACAAATGCCTACGCTGCAGTGGCTGAAAAGAGAAACAAAATCTGTTAGTTTCCAGGACTATTAAGTTACACACCAAAAAAGGGTCTGTATAGAAATATTCTTGAGCATAATTTAAATGAAATTTGCTCTGTAGCTAGGTAAATAAAAATGTGTTGAAAGCTGCATGAAGTATCTCATAGGAAGAAATATAGACAATAAAGCAAAAACTAATCTTAGGAAAATAACAAAGTAAATATTAGTAGCGAATTAGTAAGTAAAATGTAACTTCTGAAGATACAAAGATAAAAGGGGAGAAAACACAATAAATTACATATGATTCTCATTATCCATGAAAAAAAAAATCATACCAATTCCTCATAGACAACCTTATTTCTAGCAATAAGTTTTCAAAGAAATTTCTTATATGGAACATTATATCAAGGACACAGAAGTGTAACAGAAAATCTCAACAACATTCTCTTAACAGATGCAGGTTTCATAATCTCATTTTTTATAGTCAGCTTTCCTCCAGGAAAACCATGTACCTAACTTGTAACACAATCCAGGGAATGCAATTCCACAGCAATACTTTAAAGGTTCCAAACAATATGGTCTAAATCTTCCCAGTTTACAATCTTGGATTTCCAAAGTCTTTCAGGAATGACCAAATTTAAAAAAGCCTTTAAATCTGATGAGCCCCTACTTATCTCTCCAGGTCCTATCTTTTCAATGTTCCCTACCTCCACTTTAAATTCTGCTATTCTCCCCTATCAGGGCCACTACCCATACTAATCCCTCTGGCTGAATGCCATTTACCCATCTCTTGACTAATTTCTCCAGGTCTTTTTTTCATTTTTAAATTTTAAGTAGGCTCCAAGCCCAACATGGGGCTTGAACTCATGACCCTGAGATCTAGAATTGCATGCTCTACTGACTGACTGACTCAGCCAGGTGCCCCTCTCCAATTTTTTTTTAAACTCAACTTAACCTCGCATAGAAAGCTATTCCTGACCCCTGTGTCAGCTATTCCTGACCTATGTAAGCCCATTACACTTTTGTGACATCACTTGCGTGTGTTACTCAGTACACTTAGTATACTGCACTGTAATCACAAGTTTAATCAACTTCCTCTTCACTTTATTTTTAAAATTTATTTACTTAGAGTGAGAGTGAGAGTGAGAGTGAGAGAGAGAGAGAGAGTGAGAGAGTGAGAGAGTGAGAGAGAGAGAGAGAGAGAGAGAGAGAAGGGAAGGAGGAGGGCACGCAAGCGAAAGCACACATGCGGGTAGGAGCAGAGTGAGGGAGAGAGAATCCCAAGCAGGCCCCATTCTGTCAGCAGGGAGCCTGAGGCAGTGTTCAAACCCATGAACCTTGAGATGACGTCAGCCAAAATCAAGAGTCAGACACTTTAACCGACTGAGTCACGCAGGCGCCCCCCTCTTCACTGTATTATAAACTCCCTAATAACAAGGATCTGATACCACCAATGTCTAAATAAAGTCTGGCATTATCAAAGGCCTGCAAATCTCAAAATGTATTCAGGTTTCTGGTAGTCTAGCTTGATGACAGGATACAACCTAGAATATTCAGAGTAACAAATGGGATTGAATGTTCCTCAAATAATACTCCATGAGTATCTTCTCAAGCAGACTCAAAATAAAAATTAGCAAACAATTTATCTTTGGCAAGTTCCTAGAGTACTCCCATTCCTACTAGTATAGGAACCACATAATTTAGAGATTAAATGAAGGTACCAAAGACATTCCCTTTGATCCCTTTTCAGCAATTACACTTCAACCGTAGGGAGGTCCAAGAAAACATCTACAGACAAAACTGCCAGTTATCATCTTCTCAAAACTTCAAATCTTAATGTTGCTTATGTTAAATCAATCTTAAAGACTTAGATATTACTACAGAAAACTTATTACATTTAGTCAAGCTAAAAGTGTTGATAAAATACTGCATAGATGTTAATAAATGACCTGGTCACCAAAATGGAAGACATAAATAGCTCCTATGTGTATATAATTCTTGGTATTTGACAAAACCAGACAATACTATCCATATTTTTCTCTACCTACAATTTGCCTTATTTGACTACCTAGCAAAGACCTATACTTAGGGTCAGCTTGACTCTACCACTCATTTACCCTAATGTCTGAATGCATACAACCAGTTGCATCTTACACAATCAAAACAATATTCCACTGATCCATAAGTCTTTCAGCAATAGTGCTTAAAACCACAGATCACCACTTTGAGATCTAAAACTGGCACTCTTAGTATGAGATGTCCACTCTAATAGAAATCATAAAGCTCTATCCTCAAATTACGTTCTCTATATTTATAGGTATTTTTTTTTAACGACTACAAAAAAGTGTGAAAAAAAAAATGCCTTCTCTCCCCCCTTCCCTGTCACACACCATTTTTTATGTACTCTGGCAGTCAGTTGCAGGTTTTATTCTCCTAAGCAGGTATTGAATAGGTGGTTTTGCAGTGTCATTTTATAGTCAATTTCACCAAATCCCTTCCAAGAAGCAGATTTTTGGAGGCTTTGTGGTTCAAATACTTGCCTCAGGTAGCTGATAATGGCTGCCTTTTTTTTTTTTTTCCTGTCCCATTTATAGTCAAAAGTATCCTTACATTCCAACTACCCATTCTCCCTTCACACTTTCCCTTTAGTGAAATGCTGGGATATGTACGTAAGGTGTACACACTTGTATGTTTTCTAGTACTCTACTCCAACGTCTTTTCTCTACAAAGAGTAAGTGAATAAGTGAAAATCTGTGAACTAAAAATGGATGGGATCACAGCAGCTAAATTTGCAGAGGTGAAATACGCTAAACTATGATTTTGCCAACATGCTTGAATAACCAATACTTTTTCAATTCTTTAAAGCACTTTAGAATTCTAAAGTACAGAAAGAAGCCAGGCAAAGGTCAAATAAAATTTTTCTTTTAAGAAAAAGGTTAACAAAAGACAAAAATTCCAACAATTTTATTAAGAATTAAAATGACTCTCTGGAAGGTGATACTGTGTTTAATTAGGCAAGTCTTAATTTTTTCATTTATAAAGTTGGATCTTTTGAGTTGTTGGACGAAAAAGTCACCAAGACAAAAATACATTAACCTTACGTATATAAACATACTGCTACCTGAAACTAAAAAGAAGAACCTACCTATATAATAGTTTCATTGGAAAGGCTCGAAAATAACAGCTCTGAAAATTCACTTTTCCCACTACAAAAGTAATACATTTTAAGTGATAAATGTCTTCTATCTATATTGCTAAATATAAAAATTATTATTAAAATATTAGCTTCTAAATGAAGGTTTAGGTTTTTGAAGGAAAGGTTTTTGAAGGAAACCTTTTTCCACCACATCAGAATTCAGAAGTGAGACACAGGAACTAGACTGATAGCAATCCAATATCTGATCAAGCTACAATGGAAAGCATAATTTAGACCTAAGCCAGTGGGGCTTCTACCACCACACCCCTTAATTATCCTGACCCAGTTACAGGCAGCACTGGACAACTGATGGTCCTCCAAAAAGATGCAGAGTCTATCTATCATGGTCACCTCAAGAAGCAGCAGAATAATGAGCTTTCTGCAGGGGGCAGACTTCCAGAAAGAAAGAGAGGAAGGAGGCTACAAGCCATACTTGATCAGTTCCTTCTTATAAGTTCATCAAAAGCAACAGTGAAGAATTAGGACAACAGAAGCAAGTCAGACTGTTTTTATGCCTTCGTAAAAACAGCAAATCTAATACATCACCAACCAATTTACCCAGTTACAAGAACAATTTTTATACTAATCACACACCTATCAGTACAAAAGCCACAACCTGAAGGCAAGTCAAAGGCATATGAGATACATTCAAATATTTAAAATAGTCATAAACTTAAGAACATGAAAAAAATAGAGTATTTCCCTTATGTTAGAAACCGACAAGTTTAAAGGTCATTGAATTATGAAATAATTCAGGAGACAGGAACCAACTTCCACTTAAAATTATGAAGATCTTGGGGGCGCATGGGTGGCTCAATTGGTTAAGTGTCTGACTCTTGATTTCGACTCCAGTCATGATCTCAAAAGGTTCCTGAGCTGGAGGCCTGCACTGGGCTCTGCTCTGAGAGCGAGGAGCCTGCCTGGGGATTTTCTCTCTCTCTGCCCCTCCCTCACTTGTGCCTGTGAGCTTGCTGTCTCTCAAAAATAAACTTAAAAAAATTATGAAGATCTTGTCAATGTCTATAAAAAGCAGACAGAGTCTGGTCACTGACCAGACTGGCTTTGGAGGTCACACCTGGCCCAAAGCTCCGATCATAGTTACTTCTGTTAACTAGGATAAGTACCTACACAGGAAGACAATACCAGAAAGATTTATAAACAAGTATGGAAGGTTTAGGAGAAACAAAATCATAATATTACCTTTAGGACTGCATAGTTTGGTTTGTATACTTGTAACACTTAAGATTATTGGCTTATTAAAGCAGACAGCCTTGCATGACCAAATTAAATATGGTAGTAATTTAGACTTTTAAGTTGAAATTTTACTAAATATGGAAACATCTAAAAGAACCTTGCACTCAAATTTTTTCAAATGTATAAAAATTAAGGTTTAAATTCTCTTGAAGATGTTTAATAGCAAATCTAACCTGAAGATTAAATAGCCAGACTTGTACAAACAAGAAAAAAGAACTTAAAAGCTGAAGACCCAAGATTCTGAAATACTAACTTTTTAAAATCCGTGTGAACCTTTAGTGGGTACAAAAACTGTCCTTGGGACACCAAAAGACAATCCTAAATAACTTATTTCACCAAAAATTTGACTTGAAACGACATTCATGCAAAAACGAAATCACTATGATGCCTATGCAGATGAAGCAAATTATCTTTAAAAAGCAGGATATTAAAAGACTAAGGACAGAAACTTAAGCCAATTAAAAATATCTGTCCTTGTGTTTTAAACAGGATTCCTAGCCAGAATTCCTTAAATCATCCTCTGATACTCCCAGTCACATGGTGAAGAGTCACCTATTAGACATGAAATCTAAGCAGTAAACAAGCCTTTAAAATCCTTAGGTAACTTCCTTTATTATAATTGTTTCGATATACCTTTACAGATACTACATTTCTCTTAAGCGTTTAAAACATTCATCTAATAAAGCTTTCCCTAAAAAACTTTACCAAAAAAACCCTGTCACCAGTTTTAAGTTAAAAATCTCACAAAGTCCTAAGACCTGACTTTAACATGCTTGTCCTATTACACCTAATGTG
The DNA here is from genome assembly GCF_023721935.1 of Panthera uncia. Classification (NCBI taxonomy): domain Eukaryota; kingdom Metazoa; phylum Chordata; class Mammalia; order Carnivora; family Felidae; genus Panthera; species Panthera uncia. Next base: position 24,478,453 of record NW_026057579.1, on the reverse strand, counting down.
TCCGTAATACTAACCCACAAAATGTTTAAATATGTGTCTTAATAAAAGACTAAGTTAAGGAAATTGGGTTTTCCCTAGGTATGTTTTCGGAAGTAGCATAACTTTTACACGCGTTTGGGAACAATTCATTTTCCCAAAATCTGGCCCAATTCAGACACAAAACTATTGCTAAAACGTCTGAAGCATCTAATCTTTCCTTTCGTTTTAATGTATGTATCTTTTTGAGTGTCGAAATCTGTTTCAGTAACAAAAACACAACATTCCTTAATAATGGCACCTAACCAGCCTAACCCAAGTCGCTCTTTCATACCCACACCTGTCTGCTGCAAGCTTTTCCTGGATACACTCGGGCCCACGAGAATTCCCACACTTGTTTTTATAAACCCACTCCTTCCTCTTCGCCCACTTCCCACTCGCACACTTCTCTGGATCCACCGGCCTCTGCCCTCTTTCCGAATCCAAGGGCTGAGAGGACAGCTCGGTCCCTAACCCCAAACGCCGAGAAACCGAGGACACCAGCACCCCAGCGCCGCGAGGCTGCGGCGTGGGGAAGGAAAGGAAGCAGGAGAGCCGAGCCCCCCCCCCCCCCCCCCCCCGCCGCCGCTGCCGCCGCCGGGCGCACACCCCCTTCCGGCACCCCTCCCCCCGCATTGTGCGAGCGGGCCTCAGGCCGCTGCCGTCCCGGGCTGCCCACAGGCCCCGTCCGCCCTCCCGCCTGCGGGCTGCCCCAGCCGAGGCCGCCACACAAAGCCCGGGGAGCCAGCCCCTGCGGTGCCAGAGCACGGGGAGAAGAAGCAAGCGCGGGCTGACTTACGGAGCTGCTGCGGCCGCGCTGCCTCAGCCGGGGACACCGACCGTTGGGCACACGGCGGTGTCGCTCTTGGCCGTCCTTCCCTCCTCCGCCTTCGGTGGCGGCAATATCTTCTTTCTCCACCTACCTCCCTCCCCCCCACCCCACCTCCTCCTTCTCCTCCCCCTCCTCCTCCGAACCACCGAAGTACCGAGGGTGAGACACAGAGACTCACAACAACATGGCTGCCACCGCCGCCTCCCCTCCCCTCCCCCCCCCGCCCACCGGGCGAGCGCAAGGCACTCCGGGAGAAAGGGGAGGGGGAGCACTCACCGAGGTGCGCCTCCTTTCTGTGGCTTCCGTCGCTTCTCCCGCGCTCTGGGCGCCGGCCGGCGGGAGCTCTGCGCGTGCGCACGCTCTCAGCGCTCGCGCGTTTCGGCCGTCCCTCAGGCGTGCACTCCCCCGCCCTCACCTTGGGAGCTCGCAGCTGGTTCTGGACTCCGAGGTGGCACCAGGCGGGGACGCGCTCCCAAGCTCGGGCGGCGCAGGCGTGTTGCCCAGCGCCGCGTTCGCGTCTGTCTTCCCGCGTGGGGCCTCGACTTCCGAATTCGCTTACCCTCCGCTTCCTCCCCGGTAGCTCATTGTTCTCCGCCAACCGCCTGTGCGGGTGTTAGAGCTTCCGACCGCGCGGTACTCCCCGCACTTAGCTTCTGGGGTGCTGACACCCACAGGAGCTGGACAGTAACCCAGGCCCTTGGGTTCCATCCTCACCCACTCCCCGCAGCAAGACGACGGAGACGCAGTTTGGATGGAAAAGTGAACCCCTTACATGGACTGTCATTCTAGTCGTTTCCTCCTGGGCAAGTGGAACCAGCTCAGCACATTGCCGGCCTGCAACGCTTGGCCGGAGAAAACACAAAAGAGACTCAGGTCGTTCTGCTTGGGCAGTGATTCTCACTTATCGCCAGTTTTCATCAACCGCGCTCTCCAAGCGCACCTCCCTCCCTCTCGCAGTTAGAGACCAAACCCGTGCCATCATCCTGGCTCCTGGCTTTGGTAGTGGTGATCCCAGGCTTGAAACCCGCCCGGAGTCTGCCCCTGGCACACAACTGTAATGTGGTAGAGGCACAGGCACTGTGTCCAATTTGTTCTCCATTGTTTGCACAACCCTCTGACGTTCTGTACTTCGGAAACGGAGCGCCTTGTAAGAACTTTATCTTCCTGGACGACTGTAAGCTACACGAGAGGCTGCAAGGACCATGGGTATCTTGTCCATGCATGTGTGTTGTGTCCCCCAGCGCCTGGGCCATGAGAGACTGTTTAACAGTTGTGTACTGAATGCATGAGCTTTTCAGTTTTTTAATTACCAACAAGGTGTGAGATTTAAATCCGTCTCAAGCCTTCACCTGTGGCCCAAATTTCAGGCTTCTAGATATTTCCACCTGAATATTCTTCCTGGTACCAAACGTATCAAAAACAATTCACACCCACCCGCCACCCCCAATTCGTATATTATCTCCATAGATGGCGGTGCCACGACCTATTCAGTATCCCTAAGTTCATTCTTTGAACCATTCTTGTCTCTCATACACCTCCCCCTATATAGGTAACTTGCCAATCCTTTCAGATTTTCACTGCCCAAATATTTCTGGAGACAGTTTTTCCCCGTTTCCCCATTAATACTAGCCTTGCTTCCCAGGTGTGAATTTCTGTAGCAGGGTCTTAATTAGCCTTCTTGTGTTCAGTCTTGTTCCCTCCAGTCAGTTCTGCTCCCTGCCATCTGCAGTGAAAATCTGATTCCTGGCTCTCATGCCTCTCCTTTGGCCATTTCATTGCTTCATGTTACCCACAACTGCATTTCTCAAGTATGTTCTGTCACTACTAACAGGCGTTCCTTCAAGAAATGTCTCATGATCAATTAAGTATGGGAGACACTGGGATGGACATATGTTGTCTTCTTCCCCTCCTCCATTGAGCCAATACTAGTTGAAGAGCTGTTATATATAGTTGCTTAATCCAGGCAAAACTAGATGGACTCATCAGAAGCCCTTCCTCGGAATGCGGAATTGGGACTAAGAGACCCCAATCTCCCTCTGGGAAGTCTCTTGAACCTGTAAATCTGGGCTGATTTGTCCCATGGTGTGGACAGGGAACCCACAGAGAAGATGAGTTGAGAGAGAAAAAAAGAGTCCTGATAATGCTTCTCTTCCCCTTTGTTCCTGTACCTTGCTGGCTGCTTCTCCCCTTGGATTCTGAAACACCTGCCTGGGTCCTTACAATAAATTCTGCTTTTTTTTGCTTAAGTTAGATAAAGTGAGTTTCTGTTACAACCAAGGGTTTTAACTAAAAGCTGTGTGTTCACCATAGTTATTATTTATTTAGTGCATACAGGATGTAAGCATTAAACCACTTTTCATTCCTTGTTTCATTTAATGCTCCCAATATCTCCATGACTAGGGCAACTTCATGGGCATGTGAACGTCATAGTCCCAAAAGGTCTGAAGATTTCCACAATTGGTTTAATGCTCTGTCACTGCCATCTAGAAAATCTTAACAGTTCTTGGAAAAGACAAATTTTCATTTCGCACTGGGCTCCACAAATTATGTAACCAGTACTGCCTATGAGGTATTATCTCTATTTGACAAAGGCTTCTTAGCATCTTTAAAATCAAATTATGCGTTGTAAATAACAAAGTGAGGGGCATAGAGTGCAATACTTCCCCAAAATGATTGACTCTAGAAGACTTTTTTTTTCCCCCATGGAAAATCTTGTAGAGGCTTTGTGCTCAGCAGAACACAGATCAAAGCCCAGCCCTTTAGTGATCTGACTCCGCCCACCTCCAGCTTCTGATTCACCATGCACGTGAGCAGTTTCTTGCTTCTGTGCCTTCACATATGCTTTGCAATCTGGCTTTGCTCATTAAGCACCTTCTGATTATAATTGGCTTCTCCTGTATATTCACCTACAAGGAAAGAATGCACTCCTCAGCTACTGTAAATATCAGGTGTGTTTGATAGTTAAGGTGGACGATGTAATTGATGCCTGACAGCCATTCTAATCACCTGGAATCTTGTTAGAGATGCAGAATCTTGGCCCCACTCCAGACCTACTGAATCAGAATCTGCATTTTAACATGGTTCCAGGGCAATTCCTCTATATAATAAAGTTTAAAAAGCATTGGTAAACCAATCACAATAATTCCATCTCACTTGTTAGGAACTGGTTCTATAGTGGGTGTGTCATTCATTTAAAACCTGTGAGACACCAAGAGGTGCCAACTCAGCATCTGGGGGGGGGGGGGGGGAATCCAGGTTCTCTCTCCTGGAGGTAAACAAGAAAGCATCTTGCCCCCTGTTCCTGCCAACAGGCTTCCTATGCCACTAGTAGCCTACCCAGAGTATTCATTCTTCCTGTCTTCTTCAGTAGCAGATCCTCTGAATGTACCTATGGTTCTGGAAGAGGCATAGGGTGGAATGAGTGGCCGGACTTTTCAGCAACATGCATTACATTTTAGGAATGTGCTGTCTGGCCTGTTGAAACCAGTGGTTCTCAGCCAGAGTTGCACATCAGAATCACCTGGGGGAACATTTGAACCATATCATTCTCAGTCCCCATCCCAGAGATTTTAACTGAATGGCTCTGGTCTGGCTGAAGCCTAGATATTGAAATTTTTAAAAATGTTCCTTGGCGGTTA
>NW_026057579.1:24458509-24473958 GCF_023721935.1 Panthera uncia | reverse complement strand
CTAGAGCATAATGCCATTTTAACATTCCCTATGAAAATGCCCCTTTCCACTGGGACTGCTAACGAAACTTCTTATAAAGTCTTTTTACAACTTTGTTGTTTTTATAAAAATATAAACCCTTTATAAAAAGTCCAAGAAACAAAAGTTCAAACCATCCCAATTTTAATATCACAGAATACTAACATCCATATGTGAATACTGTTATTACAAGCATGAATACATATAGAAGGATGGATAGAGAGCTACATAGAGTAATGGACAGGAATAGACTCAATCTGGACATGCTATTTTTCTTAAAATACAGTGTTGAACCTGGTCTTACTTGAATTTAACAAAAGAACTGAAGGAACTGCTCAGATGCATGTTTCCTCATTGTAAGAGAGATTGATTCATAAAAGGTTTCTCAAAGGGTAAACAAAATGATAAAAAATCATAATAGGACAGAGCAACTTTTTAAAACTATGTGCTTCATTATTGGCCATACTGAGTTCCCTGCTATGAGAGACAGATTAACACTCTTTCACTTCCTCCTATCTCTTCCCCATACTTCCTAATTTTTGGTGCACGTTATTTTTCACTTTGTCAGGGTTTATAATATTTATATTCTATTTTTATCCATCATTTCCTATCGATTTTTCTTAACCAGTATTTAAATGTATTTATCGTGCACTGCTTCATTTCCAGCTTCATTTTGGTTTGGTTGTGTAGATTTCATCATGTCTCAGTTAGCCTTTGTTTATGTGGATTACAAACCACCCGCAGGGATCATTTCCTAGCTCCCAGTTCTGGGGGTGGTCAGTTGGGCTGGGTTTAACTGGGAGGTTCAGCTGATCTCTCCTGGACTTACCTGTGCAAATTGGCCATCCGGTATTGAGCCTAGGGCTGCATCTGTCAGTTCTGGTGGTCAGCCTAGGCACTCGAAGCCCCTCCAGCAGGTTTGCTTTGTTTTGTTCACAGGTGGCAGCGTGAGAATGGAAGCTGCAGGCTTGGAATTCAAGTAATGTCCCTTCTGCTGCAAGTCATTGGCCAAAGCGAGTCAGAAGGTCAGCCCATATTTAAAAGATGAAGAAACAGACTTTATCTTTTGATGGCAGAAGTTACAAAGAATCTGTGTGTATTCTCAGTCTTTCAACAGCCTCATATTCCTTAAGTTTTGAAAATGTCTTCCTATTTTATTTAAACTTAAACAAGTGTTCTTGAGTCTTGCCGTCCTGCACCCCTGCCATGTCCCAGGATTTTGTGGATACTGCTCATAGGAAAGAGTCTGGAAAAGTCTGAGGCTGATTTGATTTTAACCTACTTAAGAATTTTTTCTTGCCTTTTGAAGTTTGAGGTCTTAACCACAATATATCTCACTGTCCATCAGTTTCTAACAGATTTTCCTGGTATTACAATATATTTGAAATTAAGTTCTTTAATCATTTTGGGAAATTTTTCTGTATAACAGCCCTGAATATTTTTTCTGTGACCATTTTTTAAAAATATTTATTTATTTTTGAGAGAGAGAGAGAGGGCCACCCAGGTGCCCCTTTTTCTGTGACCTTGAATAGATTTTCTACTTCAGGGGCAAGAATTATTCTTATTTGAAACACCTTGCACAACTTAAAGCTAATGAGAAGATCACTATTAAAAAGAAGTTTTTGGGGAGCGTCTGGGTGGCTCAGTTGATTAAGCATCTGACTTCAGCTCAGGTCATGATCTCACGGTTCGCGAGTTTGAATCCTGGGCTCTCTGACATCAGCACAGAGCTGGCTTCAGATCCTCTGCTGTTCTCTCTCTCTCTGTCTCAAAAGTAAACATTCAAAAATTAATAAATTTTTGAAAAAAAAGAAAGAGACATCTTTGTCCTTCACATGTACCCTCTCCTTGTTACTTGCTTTAATATCTTTGTCTTTTTCTTCTGAATTCATGACGATGAAATCAAGCCTTTTCTACATGTTATTAATTCAATTTTCAGCCAAATTGCCAATGGTGCAGTGTCACCGTTAGTTTCGATGATTCCTTAGCTCTTCAATCATCCTTTTCATCTCATTTTGATGTTTTCTCACCAGCTGTGCTATTAATCTATTGTGTCCCAACTCCAAACTTTGTGGTGCTGAGATTGGGACCCTGCAAATGATACTTCCTCACCAGCGGGCTACCTGCTAGACATTGTCAGTAGTGGGCACCTGGAAAGAGACGGGAAGGTGGGAGACAGGAGAATCCTCTTGGTCTTTGCACTTGTTACTCCTGTCAGAATGATCCCGAGGCAGCACTTCAGCTCGACGGTAGCAGTGGCTCCAGTTTCTAACTTCTTGCACACTCCAAGAATCAGCCTGCTTGAAGGAATAAGCAGTGGCTGGACAGCACCCCTCCTCAGAGAAGTTAAGACCTTGTTCCTCTGGAGACTCTTCTCCAAACCCCTGAGGTCATAAGAGCAACCAGGGTGCCCCTCCCCCAGACGGCCAAGTCCCAATTCTGTGGGGCTCTTCCTTTGCTTCTAAGTTTGGCTGATGTCCCCCTCTTTTCTTTATTTCCCCAGGGGTGGTACCTGCAGTTACTAACTCTATACTGCCTCATCATGTTTCTCCTTCAGTCAGCTTAACCAATTCCCCACATTCTCTCCATTTAAATAACCAATATTTTCCTGACTGGTCCTGAACCGATGCATCATCTTCTAGAACTTATTGAAGTTATGTTATTAAGTATTATAGCATAAGTATTTGCAGAAAATGTGACTTAAAAAAAATATTTTCCCATACCTTTATTGTCACTTTTTCTATGTCTATTGTTTTGTTTTGTTTAAATGAGTCTCTTAGACAACATTGCTGGCTTTTATTTTTTAAACAGGTTTATTAAGCTATAATTCACATGCCATACAACTTACCCATTTAAATTTTTTTGTTTTTATACTTATTTATTTTTGAGAGACAGAGACAGAGCACAAGTCAGGGAGGGGCAGAGACAGAAGGAGACACAGAATCCAAAGCAGGCTCCAGACTCTGAGCTGTCAGCACAGAGCCTGACGCGGGGCTCCAACTCACAAACTGTGAGATCACGACCTGAGCCAAAGTCGGACGCTTAACCAACTGAGCCACCTGGTACCCCACAACTTACCCATTTAACGTGTACAGTTCAGTGGGTTTTAGGATATCCAGAGATGTGTACACCATCAGCACAGTCAATTTTAGAATATTTTCATCATTTCAAAAAAAGATCACATTCCCTTAGGGTAGTACTCTGCTGTCATCCTACCCCTAAACAGCCACTAGTCCACTTAAAAAAATGTTTGTTTATTTATTTGTTTTGAGAGAGGGAAGGGGCAGAGAGAGAGAGGGAGAGAGAAAGAAAGAGGGAGAGAAAATCCCAAGCAAGCTCTGTACTGACAGTGCAGAACCCAACTTGGAGCTCAGTCTCATGGCCATGAGATTATGACCTTAGTTGAAATCAGGAGTTGGACCCTTAACCCACTGAGCCACCCGGGAGCCCCACTAATAGACTTTTTGTCTGTATAGATGGTTTGCCTATTCTGGACATTTCATATAAATGGAATCATATAACATGTGTCTTTTGTGATGGCTTCTTGCACCTAGCATAATGCTTTCAAGTTCCATCTATGCTATAGCATGCATTGGTCCCTCATTGCTTTTTATGGCCAAATGTATTCCATTGCATGTATATACTGCATTTTGTTTACCCATTCATCAAATAATGGGCATTTGGGATGTTTCCTTTTACCTTTATGAATAATGCTGCTTTATTCATAAAGGTAAAAGGTAATGCTACCTATTATGAATAATGCTGCTGTGAACATTGGTGGTCAAGTTTTTGGGTAGAATATCGTTTTGACTGTGGTTTTCCTCAGACTGGGTTCTCTGTCTTTTGTATGAGGTGTGGTTTGTTTATTTGTTTTATTTGACCCTTGTAGTTTGTTTGCCTAATTGCCTAGTGGAAAGGCCTTTTTTTTTTTTTTTCCTTGTTCCTCAAGGTTACCACAGGCAGAGCTGGCACACTTTCTTTTGCTATGAGCAAGTGTGACCTTTCTCTCTTATCTGGGACCAATGTGTCTTCCCTTCAGAGCTGTTGTGTGAGTACGAGGTATAGTTTTAAGCCACTTTTCTGTAGCCCGAGAAAACCCTGGTGGAGGAGGCAACAAGCATATCTGGCACTAAATTAGATGCTTGCTGGAGGACCTAGGTTCCGGCTGCTCAGTAGAGATCCTCCTGAACATTCTTTGCCAGGGCTCATGCTACCCACTCAAGGATTTATTCCACTCTCATGGGGTTCAGCTTGTTCTGTCAACTAAGAGTGTCCTGGAAGGTGGCTAACCATGGTGACATCCACTTTGCTTCCTGTCCTGTTCCATCCTAGCAGTCTGGTCTGTGAGAGCCCTATCTCAGTACTAAAGCCAGGCAGGAGCCCTGACCAGCTTGTGCATAGCTACGGTAAGCTTCCTTTCCTTCCTTCCTTCCTTTTCCCTTTCCAGGACAGAGCCCAATTTCTTTCTTTTTTTTTTTTTTTTATTTTTTTTTTATTTTGAGAAAGACACACATACACACACACACACACACACACACACACACAGCGTGAGCAGGGTAGGGGCAGAGAGAGGGAGACACAGAATCCAAGTAGGTTCTAGGCTCTGACTGTCAGCACAGAGCCCATTGCGGGACTCAAACCCACAAACCACGAGATCGTGACCTGAGCCGAAGTCGGACGCTTAACTGACTGAGCCACCCAGGCACCCCTAGACATAGCCCAATTTCTTAAATTATAAATTTGTAGAAGATTGGTTTATATCAATTGTGCATTTTCAAAATTATGAGGAAGGTTTTCTTAGATATTCTTAGCTGATACCTTGCAAAACATGAAAGAATCTCTTGTTCTCCAAATGAGGCATCCAGTCTCAAGTAGAGCATTTCTCCAAAGCTTCTATTTCTCATCTCAAAATAGTTTCCAAATGTACTTTCTGTCATTCTGGTGGTATTGTCATAAACAACACTGCTAGTGCAGGCTTGAATCCCCACCTTTTTCCTAAAGCCTATACAAAATAAGGCCCCGCTGTTAGTTAAACCTTAACTACTTATTGTTGTCCCATGATAGGCAATAAAACAGCGGGGATCTGAATCACAGTATATTTGGGGTTTTGTTCTAGGAAGCTGTGGTAGCTGTGGGTTTGTTTGCTTATATTCTCTGAATGTTTGTGCATGAGGCCAGTGCTGTCACAGCCTTGTATGTTCTATTCCCCCTGAAGGAGAAGCCTACTGAATAGTAGCAGAAGAGCCAAAGGCATTTCCCTGAACGGGAATGGGGTTTTCCCAGGTTGTTACAGTTTCTCAGGGGGGAAAACCTGACTAGTTCTTCCATTTGGGCATAGGAGACAGTAAGTAGGACTTTCCTTGACTTAAAATAAGAAGGGTAGGTCCTGGACACAGGGAAATCTAGGACTTTGTCCTGTGTCTGTTAGGCGAGAGCAGAACTGGACCAGGAGACTTGGTATTATCACAAACATGCCACACCTCCATAATTCCCAGAGAATGATTTGCATGCCATTGGGGTGATTCTGGGGCTGCGCGGTGAGTCAGGGAGCCAAATAATGCTCATAAGTTCAAAAATAAATTACCACCAGTCCATGATGTCAAGGAAAATCTACTGGTATCTTCTGCTTTATAGACTGCCAGGAATAGAGATTTTGAAAGTAGATTATAGTTTCTCATTCGTCCTTAAACTAGAGATGCATTCCCACAGGAGAAATATCTGCAAAATATTATTGAAAACCCGGTGGTACAGCAGGCTTAGTGCAATACAGTGATTTATGATAAGACATTTATTTTTGGTCTTCATCCGCATTCCTGGCACAGAGCTCCTAAAATCCTTGGAATTTCGGAAGAGATGAGAGATAGAAGTATCTTTTGTTATTCATAACAAGTCCCATTCGACCCTATCTAAGTTTATGTTAATGAGGTGACTTTGGGAAAGCCTCTAACCTGGGAGCTGGTTGCCAGGAGAACCATCCAGGTAATTAGAGGGTTGGAACTTTCAGCCCATCCCCCGACTTCTGGGGGAGGGGACAGGGAGAGGGGTTGGAGGCCGATCTAATCACCAGTGGCCAATGATTTAATCAATCATGCCTACATAATGAAGCCTTCATAAGCACCCTAGACAATGGGATTCAGAGAGCTTCTCGGCTGGTGAACACGTGGAGGTGTTTGAGAGAGGAGAGAAACTCCACATCTCATCTCCCATACCTTGTCTTGTGCATCGCTTCCATCTGGCTATTCTGAATTGTACACTTTTGTTTTGTTGTTGTTGTTAAGTAGGTTCCATGTTCAATGTGGGGCTTGAACTCATGACTCTGGGATCAAGAGTCAGATACTCTACCGACTGAGCCAGCCACATGCCCCTAAGTTGTGTCCTTTTATAACAAACCAGTAATCTAGTAAGTAAACTATTGTCATGAATTCTGTGAGCTGCTCTAGCAAATTATCTCATGTGAGGTGGGTGTCGTGGGAACCTAGGAACCTCTGAGTTATATCCAGTAGATCACAAGCACATGTGACAGCTTGGACTTGTAATTGGTGTCTGAAGTGGGAGAGGGGGTGAAGTCTTGTAGGACTAGTCCTTAACCAGTGGGGTCTGCTCTAATCCCAGGTAGATCGTGTCAAAATTGAATTGTAAGACACCCAGTTGTTGTCTACAGAGAATTGGAGAATTGCTTGGTGTGGGAACCCCTCTCCCCTCACATTTGGTGACCAGAATGAAATATTGAGAGCAGTAGATGAAGAAACAGAGTTTTTTCCTCTAGCTGATGTAGAAGAGGAAATGAATATTTCCTACTCACTCATCCTGGTGTTCATGGTCTCTGGTATGCTGCGTGTGTCAAAGGGCTTTAAAATACCCCTCCCATTGCAGAAGTTCACAGAGAAAGTTGATTCTAGAGAGAAAATACAGCATGACAGAGAATAGAGAGCTGCCCCATCACGTAGCCTTCTTGGGTTGACAAGTAAAGCCAACATTTAGCATTTTATAGAGCATATTAGAGAGAAGCAAATCCTCCCTTGAAATACAGACATAAGCAAAAACTATGAATCCTAGGCCATGAATGGTAACAAATGTATGAAACAAGAAGTAAACATCCCAGAGCAAACTACACCATGTGGGACAATCTCAGTGTGGTTACCACAAAGGAAGATATGGAAGAATCCTTGGACAGGGGAAACCTGAGGGGAAGAGACTATTCTCCTGGCTCTAGTAGTTATGGATCTTCACCAGCTTTTAAATGAGGAGAAACCTAGATCAGAACTTTCTGCACAGCATTTATATTGTGTTGTCTACAAGAATTTAGAGTAAACTGATTATAGTTCTCATTAGAGTATGTGCTCCTTATTCTAAACTAGTCCTTTTGACGTCTACACAAAGTCCCAAATAAAGCCTCAAGGCTTTTCTATAGATGATATTAGAGCTGGATAAATCTTCTTGGATTATTCAAGTCCAAGGTCTAGTACGAAGTCAAAACAAGGTGAATAACTGTGCTTCCAGCTGCTACTTTAGCAAGATTCGGTCTGGGTTTACCTTATGATACACAAATATCCCAATGCACAACTAATGCCCTCCACATGTGCCCTGGGCTCACCTGCATTTGCACCCACATGCCCACCATCAATGTCATATCTTTATATATCCATCAGCATGCACATTTGCAGGGTCACCCTCTTTAGTGGACTATGAGTATTGCATCCGGGTCCTCGGCATGTCCCTTTCTTGATTCCTGATTTTCATTTTCTTTTCAGAGAAATACAAAATCCCAGAGTTAAAAGCACTTCCTAGTGGTAGCTTCATTCTTCCTGTTTGTTCAAATCAACATTCTGAGTCATCCCTGAAGTCATCTTTGGCTTTCATCTTTCTCTAATACTGCACATACAATCCATCAGAAAATCCTGTTGGCTGTTCGTTTGGAAATATCCAGATTCTGCCCATTTTCTACCCTTTCCACCATGCCCACTGTAGTCTGGGCTATGATCATCCCTTAACTGGACCACTGCATAGCCTTGTCTCCCTGCCCCCCATCCTCACCCAGCTCAGATTTACTCTGTAGCCAGCAGCCAGTGAGTGTGTTCCTTTTACAATTCAAGTTGGATCATGTCTCTGCTCTGCTCGGAACCCTGTAAGGCCTTCCCTTGTCACATGGAATAAATCTAAAACCTTTACCATGACATTTATGTCTTGGCTCTCTGCTTCCTCTCAAATCTACCCCTCTTGCCCTCTCTTAAGCCACACTGGATGCTGTTCCTCACACAAAACAGACACTCTTGCTTCAGGGTCTTTGTGTTTTTAATTCCTCTGCCTAGACCATTTCCTCCCAGATACACCCACACACTCACGTCCTCACTTCCTCCAGGTCTCTGCTCAAATTCATTTTATCAGGAAGAGCTTCTCTGGAGACTCTTCCTCAGATAAACACTCATGTCTTCCCAGCCATTCTGTATCTATCCCTTTACTCTGATGGAGTTTTCTTCTTGCCACTTAACACCACACTGAGGTATTATTCATTTGTCTATTGTCCCTCTTACCTCATTAGAATGTAAGCTCCAGGAGGGTAGGGACTTTATTGTGCTCTCTGCTCTACCCCAGCTCCTAGGCAGTGCCTGACAGGGGGAAGGCAAGGTGAGAAATACGGGTACAGTGGGATCTACTCTTCACAGGAGGGAACTACTTACACTTGCCTAAGTTATTTTTTGGAGGGCGGGGCGGGGGGGGGACATTATGTATGTATGTATGTATGTATTTTTACATTTTTTTAATGTTTATTTATTTCTGAAGGAGAGAAAGACAGAACGTGAGCAGGGGAGGGGCAGAGAGAAAGGGAGGCACAGAATCCAAAGCAGTCTCCAGGCTCTGAGCTGTCAGCTCAGAGCCTGATGCGGGCTCGAACTCACAAACCTTGAGATCGTGACCTGAGCTGAAGTCAGACGCTTAACCAACTGAGCCCCCCGGGCACCACCACCCAAAAGCTTTTATGAGGGTTTCCTCCAGAACTCCTGAGGAGATGTGGTCAAGGAGGGCACTGCCCCTCCCATGTGCTCTGGTTGTGCCCCAGGACAGTGAGGTTGGACTGTGAAAGAGTTGACATTGTGAGGTGTTTGTGATGCTGTTTTTTAGGAGGGCAGGCTCTGTGAAATGGAGCCTTCCAAACCAGTCCGACAGGAGTGAGGGCAGGATTCTGCCCAGACTAGTAAAAGAGAGAATCGTGGGGGCCTCCCAAGCCCTGATTCTGCCCATGTCGAGTGAAACTGGCAAAGAGGGCACTGTGGCAGTCCTGTGGAGCTCTCGCAGAGGAACAGGGGCTGAGACAGTGAGGGGGACAGGGCATCGTCCCACCGCACACAGGCAACTTGTGTTGTCATGAAACCAGCTACTGCAGGGAAGCAGGCCTCACTTCCTGATTCATCCATTCATTTGGCACATGTGTGCTGAGCATGCGCTGGGTGCCAAGCACAATTTTAGGTCTTAGAGGACAGTTCTAGGAGCTGAAGGTGCCCGGGAGCTGGGCCACAGGCCACAGGGAGGGGCCCACGTTGGCTCAGGAGAGTGCCATGGTCTCCCCTTCAGTGCAGAGCCTTCCTTTTTCCCTCCTGGATGCTGACGCTGGGCCGCCTCTTCAACTCCATTAGGGATCAGTGCCACCTGTGTCACCAAGGCTGCTGGTGACCCGGGGAAGCACTGGCAGCCTCTGGAGGTTCCCACCACCTCTGGAGGCTCCTCACTATGAGGGTTCCCGGCCCCTTCTCCTAACTGCTGCCAACTCCCCAAGGGTCAGAAAGTCCTGTCCACCACCTGCTGTTTGGTGCTGGAGACCTGTAGCTCCATCTGCTAATGGACTCCCTCCCCCAGCTGCCCTGGAGCCTGCCCCTGGCACTGGCTTTGTGACTTGCTGGGGGCAAGGAAGCCAGCTGTGCCTGGTGAAGAAGCAGGAAATGGAGCAAGATACGTTTCTTCAGGGCATATCTTCAGGGGTGTTTCTTCAGGGATGTTGGTCAGGGCTGTGGGTGAGGAGGTATCAGGTGGAGATAAGAGACGGCCGAGAGAGGGCCAAACTCTAAGCCAGTCGGTCGTGTTGCAAGTTTAGAATGGACCCCAGTCCTAGACGCTGGCCCCTAGGCTCTGATACCCAGGGCCAGTTCTGACCCTGCCAAGGCCTGGGGGCATCGGGAGATCCACCCAATACTCTGTGGGACATGCTAACCCCAAAGTCTTACCGGCTGGCCTAACCCATTCACCTCTAGGCACCGGCTGCAGGGCCAGTTCAGACTTCCTCCGGGACTCTGGGAGTGGCCAGCCTGCTGATGTCTTCTCCCTGCCAGCTGGAGGGGGTGAAGTCACCTGTAAACACTCGGGTGTACATCTGAAACAGCTGGGTGAGGCTAAGAACACGCAAAGGCTGACGTGACCCGGTTTCCAGAATTTGGCACTCCCTGTCTGGCCCATGCAGGGAGTTCTGGTCATGACCAGGTGGTGGCACTGGGGCTGTCCTCACAAGTATAACGACTCTGGGTCATCTCTAGGGGTGCTTCCAGCACTGCTGTTGTCTGATTCAGAGAAGAGATGTAGCTTATGGGCTCATAGATTTTTCGGGTTTTATATAAGAATACTCCAAACTCTGAGTCTGTACAGCACTTTGTATTTTTCAGGGCGTATTCATTACAAGACACTTCCAAGAGAACCCAGACCTGCCGCAGGGCTGGCCAGAGCATTTGCAGTCTGGACACTGGGGATGTGACTGAACATCAGTTCCCCAGGCAGGGGAAGCCAGCGAGTGACAGGAAGAGTAAATCGCATACAGCATGAGCATTCCCGAAGGCCTCAAAACACCTGGGGTGAGGTGCTACTGAACTGGCCTTCCACCTCATAAAGAGGGAGGTGGCAGACCAAAGGGGACCTCATTTATTATTAGTATTCAAAATTAAGGTTGTGGGTGTCTGGGTGGCTCAGTTGGTTAAACGTCCGACTTTGGCTCAGGTCATGTCTCATGGTTTGTGAGTTTGAGCCCTGAATTGAGCTCTGTGCTGACAGCTGGGAGCTTGGAGCCTGCTTCAAATTTTGTGTCTCCCTCTCTCTCTCTGCCCTTCCCTGGCTCACACTCTGTCTGTCTCTCTCTCCCTCAAAAAAAATTTTTTTAATTAAAAAAATAAACATTAAAGTGTTTTTTCTCCTTCTTCTTCTCCTCCTTCTTCTTCTCCCCCCTCCTCCTCCTCCTCCTTCTCTTCCTCCCCTCCCCTCCCCCTCCCCTCCTCCTCCTCCTCCTCCCCTCCTCCTCCCCCCTGTCCTCCTCCTCCTCCTCCTCCTTCTTCTTCCTTCAATGACCTTATCTGGCAGCCACAGTTTGCTGAGGTCTGGTCATTTGGGTGAAACAAACAGGGCTGTTTCAGGACGGAGGCAGTAAAGTATTTCACAAAATCCGAGAAATTGCTGCCTAGAGCTGAGCACCTTTCATCACAGCTCTGGAAACAGGAGAGGGCATTCCCGGGACAGACACTGCATTTGCACAAACGGCACTCATGATGAGGCAGAGATGAGGTGCCCTCACGGCAGGACTGTGAACAGGGACGCTGGCAGAGAGGCGCAGGGCAGGAGGGAGGACAGCGCGAAAGCACCTGATGGCTGACTGTAGCTGACAGATGGGTTTCTGAGCACACAGGACACACCTCCTGAGACCTGCCCAGAGTACTTGAGGGAAATTTGTTGGGCCCTGGAGCCTAGAGTGGGCAAGTGGGAACAAGAGCAGGAAATGCGACTCACTGATGCAAATGTAACTGTGTTTGCATCCATAGGCTGACAGATATGTGGATGTTGGGGTTGCGCTTACAAGATTCCTGGGAGGCACTTGGGGTTTCTGTTACAGAGGGGAAACAGCCATAAGGCACCCTCAGGTGCTCCCACATCAGAGTGGGTGCTGCTCTTCCCACTGCTGAGAGCAGACAGGGCCACAGGCAGGGTCTGCCCCCACCACCCCCACCCCCCCACCGACAAACACACACAAGTGATGGGGACCCTGCAATGCCTCACAGGACCCCCACGGCAGCTGCAGGATAACTTAGGTATGACAGGTGGGAGACGGTGGGGGATTAAGCCTCAGCCTTCCCAGTCCCTTTCCACCAAGAAAACCCTGAGCTGGCTCCTTCCCCTTCCCCATTATTTTCTTGGCCATTCTAACTTTCTCTCTGCCTCTTCGGGGAACAGCCCTACTGGCCTATGGGCTCAGCCCACCTCAAAGCCCCATCTTTCTGTGGGCTTACAGGTCCCAGAAGACTTCTGAGCCTTTGGGCTCAAAGGGGACCATGTTGTTTACACATTAATAAATCCTCACCAAGGGGTCTTTTTTTTAAATGTTTATTTATTTTTGAGACACAGAGAGACAGAGTGTGAGCAAGGCAGAGGCAGAGAGAGAGGCAGAGAGAGAGAATCTGAAGCAGGCTCCAGGCTCTGAGCTGTCAGCACAGAGCCCGACGTGGGGCTCGAACCCACAAACTGTGAGATCGTGACCTGAGCCGAAGTCTGATGCTTAACCGACAGAGCCACCCAGGTGCCCCAACACCAAGGGGTCTTAAAAATAGCTGGTTTCTTACCTCAGACAGAAGATAGTTTACCCTTCTTGGTGACCCCATTCTATCCCCTTATTTCCCATCTATTTCCTTCTTTCCCCATCTTTGTTACCCTCCCTGTGTTACCTCCCACGCATAGGAAACCACGCTGCTTTTTCTGGCATATGTCCGATAGGGTTTTGTGGAGGAGATTTAGGTAGGAAGGGGACCACTGAGGAATCCTCCCCCCACTGCGAAGTCTACATGGCACTTTACCCATTTGCAAACCCCTTCATCACACCAGGAGCAAACACCGAGATAGCAACTGGTCATTATCATGCTCTGGTAATGCCTATCTGGGAGTGCCTGGCCCACTCTGGACACACTATCTGGACCACAATTAGCAGCTGAGTTCACTTAACTTGCCTAAACATGAGTCCAGAGCCCTGCAAATTTGACTTACATGAATTAAGAAGGGTTCTTTAACTCGGCATTTTATGGATACAAAAAATAATTCTTTCTGATCATTTGAGACAATTGAAAACTGCCAGACTTGGGGCGCCCGAGTATCTCAGTCGGTTAAGCTTCCGACCCTTGATTTTGGCTCAGGTCCTGATCTTAGGGTTCATGAGTTCGAGCCCTGCATCGGGCTCCTCACTGACAGCACCGAGCCTGATTAGGATTTTCTTCCCCTGTCTCTGCCCCTCCCCTGCTCATGCTCTCTCTCAAAATAGCACATAGTACACCAGCAGTCAGTTATACACTGATCACAAGTTCCATACAAATGCACTGCTCAGCATGGGAGCCACTAGCCACTAGTGCCTTTCAAAATATTTTAATTAATGACAATCAGGTAAAATTAAAAACGCAGTTCTTCTGTTGCACTAGCTACATCTCCAGTGCCTTCTGGCCACAGGTAGTTAGTGCCGCTGTATTCATCAGCACGGGTAAAGAATGTTTCCACCATGGTCAAAAGTTTTACTGCAGCTGTCTTCTAGAGTGTCCTTCTGGCATTAAATCCAACCTCTTCACACTGTGGAATTGGTGAGACCCTTATGCAGGTGTGCCTGGCCTGACGGAAACATCCCTCTCTGTTCCTGTCTGTATCTCCCTCATCCTTGATTCCGAGGCTTTCTTATCAGTGTCCCTCACTGCATCCTGTCTGACCTGGAAGGATATCTTTGATATCTTTGCTGATCTGCCTATTAAAAGAATTCTGCCTTCTCATCTGCGATTGCTTGGAGTTTACATTTTAAGTACAGAATCTTCCTCTGCTAGTTCTACACCAACCTAAAGAGTGAGTGCCAGGAGATTGCATTGAAACCTCTCGTTATTGGCGTGGGGCTGAGTTGTCCTGGGAGTGGGTGTCTCTGCATTGAAGCACGCCTGAGTCAGTAAGATACCAGACACAGGGCCAAGGACAGAACCAAGGTCTTTAGAGCACTCTGCTTGTCCTTTGGTTTGAATGCTCTTGGGCTGCTGTAATCATTAACTCTTGCCGGAGGCTCCCTCTGATCAACCGCTTCTATTGAAGTCCTGAGATGGGAGAAGTAAAGAAAGAAATGGAAGTGAGAGAAGGTCAGGCCAAGAATCTGGTGGTGGGGCAGTGGGGAGGGATGGAGATGGCCTGCATAGCGGCGTGTCCCCGATCTGCTCTGATACCTTCATGTGTTTGCTGTCACGGTGCTCCCCACGGCCAGCTCTGAGGCCAGCCTCATGGTGTGGGCAGGCTGGTCACGCTGGGCACAGTGTGCTATGTGGACCTAGCACTGGTTCCTGAGTCCAAGGGCGGTACCTGCCTTTCTTGTCACCTACATGTTTGTCCTGATAGCCTGCACTCTCCTGAGCCGTGCGAGTATGCACTGACCCCTTTGCTCTGGCTGCTTCTTGTGGCCGCAGGTCACGGTCGGTCAGGATGCTACACTTCATGCTGGACAGCCTCCCTTCTTGCACTGATGTCATCTGCACACTGCCTGGGCTCTAATGCCCTGTGCCGAGCTGCCTCTCCATATAGAAGCGCTCTCGGGGTGCCTGGGTGGCTCAGTCGGTTGAGCGTCCGACTTCAGCTCAGGTCACGATCTCACGGACCGTGAGTTCAAGCCCCGCGCCGGGCTCTGGGCTGATGGCTCAGAGCTTGGAGCCTGCTTCCAGTTCTGTGTCTCCCTCTCTCTCTGCCCCTCCCCCATTCATGCTCTGTCTCTCTCTGTCTCAAAAATAAATAAACGTTAAAATAAATAAATAAATAAAATAAAATTAAAAAAAAAAAAAAAAAAAAGAAGCGCTCCCCACCCACTTAGGCTCCAACACCCCAGGCGCAGCTGCCCTCCAGCATGGACACTCTCCTTACCCAGCTTGGGTTGTGACGCCCTGTGCCAGCCAGCTCTTCCCCATGTAGTACCCTCCTTACCCCACTGAAGCTGTGGCATCCCAGGACAGGTCACCCTTTGTCTTAGTCACTTCAGGCTGCTATAACCAAGTACCACAGATGAGGTGGTGTATAAATGATAAAAATTTCCCACAGTTCTGGAGACCAGACGTCTGAGATCACGGTGCAAACATGGTCCAGTGTGGTGAGACCCTCTCCCAGGGTTCTCTCTCCTTGTGTCCTCACGTGGTGGAAAGAGAGTGAGGGAGCTCTGAAGTTCCCTGTTTACCAGGGCACTCATCCCATTCATGAAAGCTTCCCCCTGGTGACCCAATCATCTCTAAAAGCCCCACCTTCCTAATACTATCACACTGGGGGTTAGGATTTCAACATAAGAATGGGGGGGTGGGGGGGGGTGGGGAGGGGACACAAACCTTCAGTCCATTGTATTTTTTTTTTTAATTTTTAATGTTTATTTACTTTTTTTTTTCAACTTTTTTTTTTTTTTTTTTTTTTTTTTTTTTTTT
>NW_026057579.1:23940446-24093782 GCF_023721935.1 Panthera uncia | reverse complement strand
TATATATATATATATATATATATACATAATATGTTCTAACTTACAAGTTTAAAAGGGCTTTGAATATCTACGATCAAGAAACTACCCCGGACATTCTATTGATAGTGATTCTGCAAAAGTCACAAATGACCCAGCTTCCACATCTCAGAATAAATAAACGTTCCACAGTAAACTTACAATCATCTTGGAATGAGACAGAAAAAATTATTTAGAAAAATGTCACAAATTTGGCAGTTCTAATTATTCTAGGTATTAAGAAATTTTAAAAAGATTACAAAACTATATGCATACTTCCAATTATGATTTAAAATGTATATGTAAGAGTCTCTTAGGGTTTGGCTCCCTCCCTCTCTCTTTTTTTTTTTTACTCTTTTTTTTTTCAATATATGAAGTTTATTGTCAAATTGGTTTCCATACAATACCCAGTGCTCATCCCAAAAGGTGCCCTCAATACCCATCACCCACCCTCTCCTCCCTCCCACCCCCCATCAACCTTCAGTTTGCTCTCAGTTTTTAAGAGTCTCTTATGCTTTGGCTCTCTTCCACTCTAACCTCTTTTTTTTTTTTCCCTTCCCCTCCCCCATGGGTTTCTGGTAAGTTTCTCAGGATCCACATAAGAGTGAAACCATATGGTATCTGTCTTTCTCTGTATGGCTTATTTCACTTAGCATCACACTCTCCAGTTCCATCCACGTTGCTACAAAGGGCCATATTTCATTCTTTCTCATTGCTACGTAGTATTCCATTATGTATATAAACCACAATTTTTTTATCCATTCATCAGTTGATGGACATTTAGGCTGTTTCCATAATTTGCCTATGTTGAGAGTGCCGCTATAAACATTGGGGTACGAGTGCCCCTATGCATCAGTACTCCTGTATCCCTTGGGTAAATTCCTAGCAGTGCTACTGCTGGGTCATAGGGTAGGTCTATTTTTAATTTTTTGAGGAACCTCCACACTGTTTTCCAGAGCGGCTGCACCAGTTTGCATTCCCACCAACAGTGCAAGAGGGTTCCCGTTTCTCCACATCCTCTCCAGCATCTATCGTCTCCTGATTTGTTCATTTTGGCCACTCTGACTGGCGTGAGGTGATATCTGAGTGTGGTTTTGATTTGTATTTCCCTGATGAGGAGCGATGTTGAGCATCTTTTCATGTGCCTGTTGGCCATCCGGATGTCTTCTTTAGAGAAGTGTCTATTCATGTTTTCTGCCCATTTCTTCACTGGGTTATTTGTTTTTTGGGTGTGGAGTTTGGTGAGCTCTTTATAGATTTTGGATACTAGCCCTTTGTCCGATATGTCATTTGCAAATATCTTTTCCCATTCTGTTGGTTGCCTTTTAGTTTTGTTAGTTGTTTCCTTTGCTGTGCAGAAGCTTTTTATCTTCATAAGGTCCCAGTAGTTCATTTTTGCTTTTAATTCCCTTGCCTTTGGAGATATGTCAAGTAAGAAATTGCTACGGCTGAGGTCAGAGAGGTCTTTTCCTGCTTTCTCCTCTAGGGTTTTGATGGTTTCCTGTCTCACATTCAGGTCCTTTATCCATTTTGAGTTTATTTTTGTGAATGGTGTGAGAAAGTGGTCTAGTTTCAATCTTCTGCATGTTGCTGTCCAGTTCTCCCAGCACCATTTGTTCAAGAGACTTTTTTCCATTGGATAGTCTTTTCTGCTTTGTCAAAGATTAGTTGCCCATATGTTTGTGGGTCTAGTTCTGGGGTTTCTATTCTATTCCATTGGTCTATGTGTCTGTTTTTGTGCCAATACCATGTTGTCTTGATGATGACAGCTTTGCAGTAGAGGCTAAAGTCTGGGATTGTGATGCCTCCTGCTTTGGTCTTCTTGTTCAAAATTACTTTGGCTATTCGGGGCCTTTTGTGGTTCCATATGAATTTTAGGATTGCTTGTTCTAGTTTCGAGAAGAATGCTGGTGCAATTTTGATTGGGATTGCATTGAATGTGTAGATAGCTTTGGGTAGTATTGACATTTTGACAATATTTATTCTCCCAATCCATGAGCATGGAACGTTTTTCCATTTCTTTATATCTTCTTCAATTACCTTCATAAGCTTTCTATAGTTTTCAGCATACAGATCTTGTACATCTTTGGTTAGATTTATTCCTAGGTATTTTATGCTTCTTGGTGCAATTGTGAATGGGATCAGTTTCTTTATTTGTCTTTCTGTTGCTTCATTGTTAGTGTATAAGAATGCAACTGATTTCTGTACATTGATTTTGTATCCTGCAACTTTGCTAAATTCATGTATCAGTTCTAGCAGACTTCTGGTGTAGTCTATCGGATTTTCCATGTATAATATCATGTCATCTGCAAAAAGTGAAAGCTTAACTTCATCTTTGCCAATTTTGATGCCTTTGATTTCCTTTTGTTGTCTGATTGCTGATGCTAGAACTTCCAACACTATGTTAAACAACAGCGGTGAGAGTGGACATCCCTGTCGTGTTCCTGATCTCAGGGAAAAAGCTCTGTTTTTCCCCATTGAGGATGATGTTAGCTGTGGGCTTTTCATAAATGGCTTTTATGATCTTTAAGTATGTTCCTTCTATCCCAACTTTCTCCAGGGTTTTTATTAAGAAAGGGTGCTGGATTTTGTCAAAGGCCTTTTCTGCATCGATTGACAGGATCATATGGTTCTTATCTTTTCTTTTATTAATGTGATGTATCATGTTGATTGATTTGCGAATGTTGAACCAGCCCTGCATCCCAGGAATGAATCCCACTTGACCATGGTGAATAATTCTTTTTATATGCTGCTGAATTCGATTTGCTAGTATCTTATTGAGAATTTTTGCATCCATATTCATCAGGGATATTGGCCTGTAGTTCTCTTTTTTTAATGGGTCTCTGTCTGGTTTAGGAATCAAAGTAATACTGGCTTCATAGAATGAGTCTGGAAGTTTTCCTTCCCTTTCTATTTCTTGGAGTAGCTTGAGAAGGATAGGTATTATCTCTGCTTTAAACGTCTGGTAGAACTCCCCTGGGAAGCCATCTGGTCCTGGACTCTTATTTCTTGGGAGATTTTTGATAACCGATTCAATTTCTTCGCTGGTTATGGGTCTGTTCAAGCTTTCTATTTCCTCCTGATTGAGTTTTGGAAGAGTGTGGGTGTTTAGGAATTTGTCCATTTCTTCCAGGTTGTCCAGTTTGTTGGCATATAATTTTTCATAGTATTCCCTGATAATTGCTTGTATCTTGGAGGGATTGGTTGTAATAATTCCATTTTCATTCATGATTTTATCTATTTGGGTCATCTCCCTTTTCTTTTTGAGAAGCCTGGCTAGAGGTTTATCAATTTTGTTTATTTTTTCAAAAAACCAACTCTTGGTTTTGTTGATCTGCTCTACAGTTTTTTTAGATTCTATATTGTTTATTTCTGCTCTGATCTTTATTATTTCTCTTCTTCTGCTGGAGTTAGGCTGCCTTTGCTGTTCTGCTTCTATTTCCTTTAGGTGTGCTGTTAGATTTTGTATTTGGGATTTTTCTTGTTTCTTGAGATAGGCCTGGATGGCAATGTATTTTCCTCTCAGGACTGCCTTTGCTGCATCCCAAAGCATTTGGATTGTTGTATTTTCATTTTCGTTTGTTTCCATATATTTTTTAATTTCTTCTCTAATTGCCTGGTTGACCCACTCATTCTTTAGTAGGGTGTTCTTTAACCTCCATGCTTTTGGAGGTTTTCCAGACTTTTTCCTGTGGTTGATTTCAAGCTTCATAGCATTGTGGTCTGAAAGTATGCATGGTATAATTTCAATTCTTGTATACTTATGAAGGGCTGTTTTGTGACCCAGTATGTGATCTATCTTGAAGAATGTTCCATGTGCACTTGAGAAAAAAGTATATTCTGTTGCTTTGGGATGCAGAGTTCTAAATATATCTGTCAAGTCCATCTGATCCAATGTATCATTCAGGGCCCTTGTTTCTTTATTGACTGTGTGTCTAGATGATCTATCCATTTCTGTAAGTGGAGTGTTAAACTCCCCTGCAATTACCACATTCTCATCAATAAGGTTGCTTATGTTTGTGAGTAATTGTTTTATATATTTGGGGGCTCCAGTATTCGACGCATAGACATTTATAATTGTTAGCTCTTCCTGATGGATAGACCCTGTGATTATTATATAATGCCCTATTTCATCTCTTGTTACAGCCTTTAATTTAAAGTCTAGTTTGTCTGATATAAGTATGGCTACTCCAGCTTTCTTTTGGCTTCCAGTGGCATGATAAATAGTTCTCCATCGCCTCACTCTCAATCTGAAGGTGTCCTCAGGTCTAAAATGAGTCTCTTGTAGATAGCAAATAGATGGGTCTTGTTTTTTTATCCATTCTGATACCCTATGTCTTTTGGTTGGCACATTTAGTCCATTTATATTCAGTGTTATTATGGAAAGATATGGGTTTAGAGTCATTGTGATGTCCGTAGGTTTCATGCTTGTAGCGATGTCTCTGGTACTTTGTCTCACAGGATTCCCCTTAGGATCTCTTGTAGGGCTGGTTTCGTGGTGACGAATTCCTTCAGTTTTTGTTTGTTTGGGAAGACCTTTATCTCTCCTTCTATTCTAAATGACAGACTTGCTGGATAAAGGATTCTCGGCTGCATATTTTTTCTGTTCATCACATTGAAGATCTCCTGCCATCCCTTTCTGGCCTGCCAAGTTTCAAAAGAGAGATCAGTCACGAGTCTTATAGGTCTCCCTTTATATGTTAGAGCACGTTTATCTCTAGCTTCTTTCAGAATTTTCTCTTTATCCTTGTATTTTGCCAGTTTCACTATGATATGTTGTGCAGAAGATCGATTCAAGTTATGTCTGAAGGCAGTTCTCTGTGCCTCTTGGATTTCAATGCCTTTTTCCTTCCCCAGATATGGGAAGTTCTCAGCTATAATTTCTTCAAGTACCCCTTCAGCACCTTTCCCTCTCTCTTCCTCCTCTGGAATACCAATTATGCGTATATTGTTTCTGTTTAGTGCATCACTTAGTTCTCTAATTTTCCCCTCATACTCCTGGATTTTTTTATCTCTCTTTTTCTCAGCTTCTTCTTTGTCCATAATTTTATCTTCTAGTTCACCTATTCTCTCCTCTGCCTCTTCAATCCGAGCTGTAGTTGTTTCCATTTTATTTTGCAGTTCACTGATAGCATTTTTTAGCTCCTCCTGGCTGTTCCTTAATCCCTTGATCTCTGTAGCAAGAGATTCTCTGCTCTCCTTTATACTGTTTTCAAGCCCAGCGATTCATTTTATGACTACTATTCTAAATTCACTTTCTGTTATATTGTTTAAATCATTTTTTATCAGTTCATTAGCTGTTGTTATTTCCTGGACGTTTTTCTGAGGGGAATTCTTCCGTTTCATTTTGGATAGTCGCTGGAGTGGTGCGGGACTGTGGGGTACTTCCCCTGTGCTGTCTTGAATAACTTGCGTTGGTGGGCGGGCCGCAGTCAGACTTGATGTCTGCCCCCACCCCACCGCTGGGGCCACAGTCAGACTGGTGTGTGCCTTCTCTTTCCCCCTCCTAGGGGCGGGATTCACTGTGGGGTCGCGTGGCCCGTCTGGGCTACTTGCACACTGCCAGGCTTGTGGTGCTGGGGATCTGGCGTATTAGCCAGGGTGGATTGGCAAGGTGCACAGGGGCGGGAGGGGCAGGCTCAGCTTGCTTTTCCTTCGGATATCTGCTTCGGGAGGGGCCCTGCGGCACCGGGAGGGAGTCAGATCCGCCAGAGGGATGGATCCACAGAAGCACAGCGTTGGGTGTTTGCGCGGTGCAAGCAAGTTCCCTGGCAGGAACCGGTTCCCTTTGGGATTTTGGCTGGGGGATGGGCGAGGGAGATGACGCTGGTGAGCGCCTTTGTTCCCCACCAAGCTGAGCTCTGTTGTCCGGGGCTCAACAACTCTCCCTCCCATTGTCCTCCAGCCCTCCCGTTCTCTGAGCAAAGCTGTTAGCTTATAACCTTCCAGATGTAAAGTCCCGCTTGCTGTCGAAACACACTCTGTCCGGCCCCTCCGCTTTTGCCAGCCAGACTTGGGGGCTCTGCTTGGCTGGCGGGCTGCCCCTCTGCCCCAGCTCTGTCCGCCAGTCCATGGAGCGCGCACCGCCTCGCCGCCCTTCCTACCCTCTTCCGTGGGCCTCTCGTCTGCGCTTGGCTCCAGAGACTCCGTTCTGCTAGTCTTCTGGCGGTTTTCTGGGTTATTTAGGCAGGTGTAGGTGGAATCTTAGTGATCAGCAGGACGCGCAGTGAGCCCATCGTCCTCCTACGCTGCCATCTTCCCAGGATCCTCTTTTTTTACTCTTAAAAACTGAGAATAAACTGAAGGTTGATGTGGCGTGGGAGGGAGGGGAAAGTGGGTGATGGGCACTGAGGAGGGCACTTTTTGGGATGAGCACTGGGTGTGGTATGGAAACCAATTTGATAAATTTCATATTAAAAACAATAAAAATAAAATGCATATGTAATACACAACATAATATACATAATATAAATGCACTGAAGAAAAACAAAAAGCCCAGCCACTAAAGTACTAAGCGTGGTTGTTATTAATAGTTTGAGTGATTTTATTTCTTTCCACGAAGCTTTTTATATTTATCAAATTCTCTTTAAAATCTGAAAAAGTTGTAGAAGTATCTGTATAAAGACTCCTCATCCAGATTTTTAAACTTACCTGTAATAATAAAAATAAGCAGCTTAGGCCTGTTGGCTCTCTGCTCATTGAAGAGGTTAGTCCAGGGCCCACATTTTAGAACCTGGGTTTCAACTCCGCAACATAAAATGAATTCCTCATGCACAGGAACTTCCTCCTTGATACTGGAGTCCATTTCTAAATGAGAGGAGAAAAACAATAAAATGAGTTGCTAAAATGTAAAACCTTGGGCCAAAGACAATATTCAAGAATTTTTTAAAAAAGGCAAATTTCAATAAACACAAGCATATATGGTAGGTATATGACCACTCATCTATTCTGGATTATAGGATCACACACACACAAAATTAAAACAAACCACAAGAGTAAGGAGAAACAGGGAGACACATCTTCAGTGAAGTGAAAGATTTCACAGGAGTATGAATCAGGATCAGATTAGCCAGAGATCCTGCTAAACATCCTATAACACCTAGGATAACACTCACAACAAAAAAATTATCTAGCCCAAAAGTCAACAGCGCCAAGATTGGAAAACCAAACCAAACAAAACAAAACCCTACTCTAATACTAGGTGCCTATAGAGTACAGTTTGTCCAGTATTTGGTTGGCTGCAAAGTGTTTCTTCTTCCTCTAGCTCTCTATTCTGGCAGCAGCAGCAATGTAGCAAGAGTCCCAGATAGTACCTCAGACCAGGTGGCTGCTCCCTGCACCCTCTCCTCAGCTCACATGCACACTGAAGAGCCAGCCACCTGACCTCTGTCACACACAGTAGGCTGGAAGTGCCTTGCCCAATAGAGCTCTGGGTTGCTTAAAAAAAAAGGAAGCTTCTTCAACTCCCTATTCCAGCAGTACCCAAAGCAGTGTCCCAACTTGCTCTGTACCTGCCTATCAGCCTCAACTCACTTGGAGTTGCTCCTGTGGCCCTCCATGCAGGCACCACACGCTCCAGACCTCACACCTACACCAGCACCCTGGTTCACTCTGCACACCCTCCCACCAGTCTTGGTTCACTGGTCCTGACATGGCAACTGTGGATCAGCTTTGGCGCAGGCAACCACCAACTTTCTCTACCACACACTGGGCTGCAACCACACCTTTTAAATAAGATCTAAACCCACGTTCCCAGTTTGTCTCTTCTTGGGTACTTTCCCTCATCCCTAGGGGATCTTTAGAGTTTTCTTTATACAGTAACTTTATAGTTTCTCTTCTTCCACAGCTTAATAATTCCTTATATTAAATTAACCATGTGAGTTACTGTGTGGCTTCTGTCTCTTGAATGGATCTAGATTGATACATCCTGCATTGTCTATCCAGATTTTTTTCTTCAAATCTTTCCCATCTTAGACGTAGCTCAAATCCTACCTCCTACTTGAGGTCTTCCCTGAACACCTCAAATAAACTCTAAATTCACAGCACCTTTCTTTAACATAAGTCAACAGTGGTAAAGGTAACCAGGTAAACTTCACCTGGTAATCTATGCACTTGTTATTCATGTCATGCCATACTCTCACAGCACAACAGTCAACAAACTCACTACCGGCACCACCCAAACCTCCCCAGATTGACAGCCACCTTAGGTTAAGGTAAGGATTGGACACAGGAAGGAAGAAAACATTAACATACACCCCAATCTCCATGTGTAACCCAAAGTCTAAAACTTTCCCAAATAAAACGACTTAGAAAATAAAAAAAATTCTTACTCAAAAAGTGGGGACTCCTCTTCACTCAAAATAAATTGACTAAATAAACGAAAGTATCATCTCACATTTTCTTAAGGATCGATCTTTAGTTCACTAACACATGTCACTGTACTCCAATCTCTGAAACTGTCACAAAACAGAGTATATTTATAAAGCTCTTATGACATTTATAAAATGTTGGAAACAATGAGATTTAACTGTTCTATACTGCATTAAATTAGAGCACCATCCGAGAAGACACTGGATAAACCGCATACTTGCACTAGAAGAGAATCCAAAGTTATTAACTATATTCTATTCATAAATACTTAACTTTAAACAAATGACATGTTGGGAGTTTGATTAGCCACAAAATTAATGAGAATTCAAATAGATAAGAAATTCAAATACAGTCTATAAAATCTGGAAAACAAAAAATTAATTACACCTCTAAAATACCTCAAATAAAATACAACTAAGAGACCTGGAGTAAACCTATGTATTACAGAGCATCTTTTTTTTTTTTTTTTAATTTTTTAATGTTTTTATTTATTAAAAAAATTTTTTTAATCTTTATTTATTTTTGAGAGAGAGAGACAGACAGAATGTGAGCAGGGGAGGGGCAGAGAGAGAGGGAGACACAGAATCTGAAGCAGGCTCCAGTCTCTGAGCTGTCAGGACAGAGCCCGACATGGGGCTTGAACTCACAGTCCGCGAGATCATGATCTGAGCTGAAGTCGGACGCTCAACCGACTGAGCCACCCAGGCGCCCCAACAGAGCATCTTTTAATTTTACTCACACTTATGTTTCTGATTCCCACATAGCCAAAAATAATAATAATAATAATAATAGTAATAATAAAAAATAAATAAATAAATGAAAAGCAAAGGAAACCTTAACAGTAAGAAATTTCAAGTTCTTCCTTACCTAAGAATCCAAGGTGATTTGGTCTGCAAACAAGTGTCCAATTAAGAAGGGACAATGTGTTCTAAGTATATAATAGTAGAGGCTGATGGCCCTACCTACAAACACAGCCTATAAGCAATCTTAAATGAAATCAGCTTTGATAACCAGCAAGACTTAGGGTGGATAAAAACCAAGTGTGAATACAATTTGTGTAACTTAGGTAAGCTTTACTTACCTAAATATAGGTGTTCATCTGTTTTTATTAATGGGTTTAATTTTATTTAGAAAAAAAATTTCCAATTAAATCTTACACAAACCTAGACAATATATAAAACAGAAAAGCAGCATTTGATCAGTATAAATTTTACAGTTCAAATTTATAATATTTATTTATTATAAAGTCAGCCGGTGAGACCGTGAGGCTACATTAATGAACAAAAATATTTGCAAGTGGAGTTATAAATGAGTCTCATTTAGCTTTAGCATCCAAATCCAAATAACATTCGCATTTCATTTTGGCTACTCAATAAGAATTCTGCTTTATTCATGCATGTAAGAACTGCAAATGATAAAAGTATTTTTAAAAAACCTGTGTCATACAAAACAAAACACAATAAGGTATCACCTCACACCTGTCAAAATGGCTAAAATTAACAACACAGAAAACAAAAGATGTTGGGGAGGATGCAGAGAAAGAAGAACCCTCTTACGATCTTGGTGGGAATGCAAACTGGTACATCTACTCTGGAAACAGTATGGAGGTTCCTCAAAAAATTAAAAGTAGAAGGGTGCCTGGGTGGCTCAGTGGGTTGAGCATCCGACTTTGGCCTAGGTCATGATCTCATGGTTTGTGAGTTCAAGCCCCACAGCAGGCTCTGTGCTGACAGCTCAGAGCCTGGAGCCTGCTTCGGATTCTGTGTCTTCCTCTCTCTTTCCCTCTCCCCTGCTCTCACTCTGTCTCTCTCTCTCAAAAATGAATAAACATTAAAAAAAAATTTAAAAGTAGAACTAC
This sequence comes from Panthera uncia, assembly GCF_023721935.1. Taxonomy (NCBI): domain Eukaryota; kingdom Metazoa; phylum Chordata; class Mammalia; order Carnivora; family Felidae; genus Panthera; species Panthera uncia. The sequence goes on along the minus strand of NW_026057579.1, from coordinate 24,083,539 downwards.
CCTATGATCTAGCAATCGCATTACTAGGCATTTACCCAAAGGATACAAAATACTGATTTGAAGGGGCACATCCGCCCCGATGTTTATAGCTCCATTATCAACAATAGCCAAATAATGGAAAGAGCCCAAATGTCCATCAGCTGATGAATGGATAAAGAAGTTGTGCTATATGTATATAATGGAATATTACTTAGCCATAAAAAAGAATGAAATCTTGCCATTTCCAATGACATGGATGGAGCTATAGGATATGCTAAGCAAAATAAGAGAAAGACAAATACTATGATTTCACTCATATGTGGAAAATGAAACTTAGAAAATGAAACGGATGACAGGGGAAAAAGAGGCAAATCATAAAACAGACTCTTAACTATAGAGAATAAACTGAAAGTTGATGGAGGGAGCTGGGTGGGGGATGGGCCAAATGAGAGATGGGTATCAAGGAGGGCACTTGCTGTGACAAGCACAACCAAATTTGTGTTGCAATGTCCAGATAGTCTTCAATTAAAGTACACTAACTTTGAAACAGAGGTAGTAAGATGATTTTCTTTCAGAGTTAAAACACTAGGGCTGTGTTAATGTCCCACAACTACACAGAGCAGAGCATATACTTTGCATGTACCTGAGCCCTGACTGACAGTTAATTAATGATGTTTCTGGGCACTAGTACTAAAACTACTTGTAGAATATTTAGTGACTAAACAAGTGAAAATTGAATTTTTTAAGTCCCAGTGATGAGATATAAAATTTGTAATTGTTTTCAAAACACAACAAAAGAAGTACAAATATGTACAAAAACAGCAGCAGAAGCTTTATTTAAAGTTCTGTTAAGTTTTTAGTTACTCTATTAATGAACGTTAACATACTGGAGAGCTCTATGAATCTGGTGAGTCTGGGGGTTGTTTTAAATTTAGTTTAAAACGTACATTAGAATTAAGTTCAATCCCATGTTAGCAAGGAAAGCCTTGTGTTGAAACCATATGAAAAGCTAGAGAAAAAACAGTACTGGAAAAAAAATCTGTTAGAAAAATCAGTAACCAATAAAAGAACTGCTCAAGAATGTGTAATATAAGAGGAAATAGAGAATATAATTAATATAAATATAAGAAGAAAGCAGAGAAGTAATACAGACCAAGTGTAACAAATAAATAAAAAAAAAAAAACAGTAAAACTACTTAAGCCCAAATATAACAGTAATAAATTAAATGTAAATAGACCAATTACATTAATTAGATAAAGGCAAAGATGATCAGATTGGATAAAAATAAAACAAGTAATTGTGTGCTACTTATAAATAATACACATTAAGAATAAGGATACATAATGTATAAAAGTAAAAGGATGGAAACAATAAACCATGGAAATACTAATCAAAGAAGAGATGGTATAGTTATACTGAAGTCAGATTTAAAAAGTAAACTTTAAAGTAAGAAGCACATGAAACATAAACAGGAACATTTCAAAAAGTCAATCCACCAGGAGACCATAACAATTCTAAATAAGTATGTACATAATATTTAGCCTCCAGAGATAAATTAAAAATTAGCAAATGTAAAGGGAGAAATAGATTGGACCACAATCGTGGTAGAGGATTCTGACATACCTCAATATCTGAAATAATAAACAAAGAAAAAAGCCAATAAAAATATAGAAAACTTAATTACATAATATTTATATTAACATAATTAACACAATCAGCATGTGTAGAATTCTGTACCACATAATTGCAAAATGCACATCCTTTTCAAGTGCACATGAACATTTACCAAAACTGACCATATACTGAGCCATACAGCAAGTCTCAATAAATTTCCAAAAAAATGAAATAATAGAGTATGTTCTCTAACCACAGTGGAAATTAGATTAAAATAACAAAAATAATAAGAAAATCCCCCAATTTTTGGAAATTAAACAATAAATGTCCAAATAACTGATGAATAGGGGAAGAATTCACAATGTAATTGAAAACTAAGTAATAATGAAATGAATAATGAAAATAAGAAATTTCAAAGTATGGGATGCAGATAAAGGTATGACTGCAGGAGAATTTAAAGTCTTAAAATGCTTTCTAAAATATTAGGGAAAAAGGGCTGGACATTAAAGATGTAACTATTTATCTTAAGGAGTTAGGAAAAATAAATGAATCCAAATAAAGAAAAATAGAAAAAAGAAAATAATAAAGAATAGAAGTTAATGGAATAGGAAAAAGTTTACATTTCAGAGGATTAACAAAGCCAAAAGGTTAGCCTTTCAAAAGAGTTATAAATAAATAAGCCCCTGAGAAGACTCATAAAGAAAAAGGGCACAAATAACCAATAAGATGGGAAAAGAGGCTATCATTCTAGGTTCTATGGACATTAAAAATATAATGGAGTTATATCATCAAAATGATAAAGAATATCATGAAGAATTTTATGCCAATACATTTGATATGGGCAAATTCCAATACAGACAAACATAAAAAGGCTAGAAGACTCTTAATAGTCCAATAGCTAGTAAAGACACTGAGTCCGTAATTCCTGGGCCAGATGAGAGTCAATGCTTAGGGAAGAAATAACACCAATCTAACAGAGTTGCCCGGAAAACAGAAAAAGAGAGATCACTTCCTAACTCATTTTATGAGCCCAGCATATCTTGGTATCAATACCTGACATTATAAGAAAGGTTACAGGCCAACCTCGCTCATGAACATAGATGCAAAAACTCTATTCAAAATATTAGCAGACCAAATCCAGTGATTCATACCATGGCCATACATGACAATCAGATTGTGTATATATCAGAAATGTGAGGCTGTTTAAACATTCAAAATTTAGTCAATTTACTGCATTAACAGAATAAAGGAGAAAAGCCATATAACCATCTCAACCAATACAGGAAATACACTTGATAAAATCCAATAAAGAATCATGAAAAAACTCTTTAGAAAAAAAAGAAAAAAAGGGATCTCCCTTGATGAAATATAAGTATCTATAAAAGAAACCTACAGCAAACATTTTATTAAGGGTGCAATGCTGAAAACCAACCCTACCCCCACCTCTGACCCGAAAGTCTGAGATCAAGACAAATCTGCTATCAACACTTCTATTCTGTGTTGTACTTGAGGTCCTAGCCAATACAATAAGACACAGAAAAGAAATAAAAGTATGTGAATTGGATAAAAAGAAAGCAAGCTGTCATTATTCACAAACAAGATCGCATATATTTTATGAGTGTTCCAGTTACTCTTGCTACATAACATATTACGCCAAAATTTAGTGGCTTAAAGCAACCATTTTACTATATTCATGGATTCTTTGGGTCAGGAATTGACAAATGGCAAGCAGGAGAATAGCCTATCTCTAATCCATAATGTTGGGGACCTTTGCTGAGAAGACTCAACAGCCGGGTGTGTGATATGTACACTGGGGGCAGGAGATGCCATCTGGAAGTATCTCTATTTACATGTCTGATGACAGATGCTGCTGTCAGATAGGTTTTGGCTAGGAACACCTGCACTGGACAACTCTATGTGGTCTTTCCACATGGACTATTTTGGGCTTGTTCAGAACATAATGGCTGAGTTTCAACAGCAATTGTCTCAAGAGGACCAAATTAAAACAGTAACCTTTTAAGACCTAGCCTCACAAGTCACATGGCATCAGTGGCATGTTAGCCACAGCCTACCCATATTCAAAGAGAGGAAAAATGAACCTCTCTCAAAATGAAGCATGTCAAAGTCATTGCAAGAAGAATATGCGGTATGGGAGTTATTGTGGCCAACTTTGGAAAACACAACCTACCAAAATAAGTTAAACAAAGATACATAAATTTCAGTTCTGCAGAACTTTTCAAGTTACACTAATAAGAATTTTTGACCCTTTAAGAGAGGGACAGAATATACATACAACCTTCTAAGAGCTGATTTGACCAATTTTGTCAATGGTGATCGTATTAACTTTTCCCTTTAACATCTCACTCTCTTTTTCTGAACAGTTTGGGAAAGTGTTGAAGGCACAGGAAGTCTGATGGTTTTTAAAATGGGGAAGGATTTGATTAATGTAGTTCTTTTAAAAAGACTGTGAAAGACGGGGAAAAAAAAAAAAACCAGAAGAATACACTAAAGCTTGGATACTATCAAAATAACCTAAGCAGGAAATGAGGCTGGGAATAAAGGAGTTGAATGAGAGACTAGAGTCTTAGTAATTTACTGATTCTGTATGACAAGCCAGGGAAGGGTGAGTGCAAAGATGACTTAGATTCTGACGCTAAAGATGAGGAGAATGAAAGCACTAGTCCACACAAAGGGGAAATACTGGGGAAAGGAAGTTAGTTGGAGGAAAGGAAGCTGATTCAGTTATGAACACAGCAAGTGTCGCAAGAAAATAAGCGACAATACCAGAAGAAAGTGGGACCCACAGAGCTAAAGCTCCAGAAAGGTCACAGTAGAGAGATGATTTGCCCAGCTCCTTCTTAAAGAGCTCCTTTGTCTTGGCTTCTATGATACCTCCCCATCCTCACTGAGAACCTTTTCCTCCTCCATTGACTGTACCCAAAGGTTCTGCCCCAGGCCCTCATCCCTTTGAGTGCTAACTACTGAGCATTTTCATCTGGGTGCCTCACTGATGCACCAAACTTTTATAAGTGTCAAAAATTAAAATCATCTTGTTTCAAAAATAAACTCTACAGATCCCATCCTAGATCCTGACTTTGTTGTTAGAGAGAGTACCATTATTCACCCAGTCACCTAACTCAAAAGATTCTTTGACAGCTCCTGCTGCAATTTTGGGGGAGGGGAATTTCCCTAAGCAAGAAAAAAAAAAAAAAAAGCCAGCTAAAAAATGAAAAGAACAATTAGAAACAGGCATGAACTAAGAAGATATGTAAAGTCATATAAGCCACAGGGGAATGTTTCCAGAAAGTTAGGAGCTGGTAATGAATTTTTAAAAACATACAAATGTCAAAGAGCAAAAGAAGTGAGGCGATAGTAAGAACTCACATTTTAAGAGTACTTTCTATAAACCAGGCACTGTGCTAAACACTTTATACATATTGTCATCACTTAACCCTCACAACAAATCTTATGAGATGGGTACTACTGTTTCCTCCCTCTACCCCAACAAAACATGTGAGAAGAAAATTGACTGAAAGATACTAAGGAATTTGCATAAGGTCACACAACCCGTAAACTGGACTGTGGTAGAGTCAGAATTTGAACCCAGATGTCTGAATGACTCCAGAGGTCATGTTCTTTGTTTGAGAAATTTTACATACACACGCACAATTTCATTTGAATGTATAAATGAGATATAATATATACTGGGATTTTTAAAAAATGGTCAATTACTTTTTAATCTTTTATATGCCTCATTTCTACCTCTCCTTTTCACGTCCATGCATATTACTCCTAAACTCAAGTTACTAACTCAGTATAAGGTCTTCCATATATTTCTATAATCACATACACATATACATAAACATTTATATGAATTTTGATAAATATGAATTGTCAGTATTTGGTAAGTAGGAGCATATTATACACACTCCGATGTATTTTACTTTCATAATAACACACAAAAATCCTGCTAAGTCAAATAGTGTAACTCCAATTCATTATTTTCAATGGTTCTATAATATGGATACACTATAATTCATGTGACCATTTCCCTGCTGACAGGCGCTCCACTGACTCCCAGTATTTTGAGACAATGTTGCCATAAGTACTCTTAAATCCCCATGTTCTTACATATATCCATATACACCAGTTCTTTTGTTTCTAATGGCCAGATTCCCAAGTGTGGAATTCCTGGGTTGAATTTTAATAGGTATTGCCAGATGGCTTTCCAAAAGGGTGTAAGAATCACATTTCATCCAGCAATCTAGGAAGGTATCTTTCCCTCTATAATCCTATCATCAGTAAGAGTTACCATTATTTTTAATTCTTTTAAGTCTTCGGGTATAAAACATCGCACTCTTTAGTTTGCATTTCTCTGGCTGCTAGTGCATTTGAACATCTTCTCATGTTTGCTGGGCTTTTGGACTTTGTTTTCTATGAACTGTCTATTCGTATTCTTTGCCAACATTCCAAATGGGTTATCTTTTTATTATTGACTTGCAAGAGAATTTTGTATATTCCTGACCCTTGGCCCTTTTCTGGATTCCTATATTTTACATACAGCTTCTTAGATGTTTATTTTCATTTTTGTTATTCTAGTTTTTACATTTAAAGTGTTAATCCACCTGTATAAGTATCTGCTTTGTTTTCTTTAAGATAATACCATTTAATAAAGAAAACATCTTTTCCTCAACTGAATTAAAATACAATCTTTTTCACATAATAAATTTTCATATTTACTGGGACAGAGTTTCTTAACTACAGAAATACAAAGCACCTTATAGTCAAACTTCAGAAAACCAAAATAAGGGAAAAAAATCTTTAAAGGAGCCACAGAGAAATGACAATAGTATCTATAAGGGAACAGTAATTAGAATGTCAGATTTCTCATTAGATATCAAGGAGGCCAGGAAAATGTGGCACAACATTTTTCAAGTGCTGAAGGAAAAAGACTATCAACTACAAATCCCGTATCAAGAAAAACGACCTCTCAAGAATGAAGGGGAAATAAAGATATTCTCAAATGAAGAAAAACTAAAGGAATTTGTCCCTTACAGACCTATCCTTAGGAAGTTCTCCAAACAGAAAGAAGTAAGTGAATAAGGTTTAACTTCAGAGGAGGACGAACAATGGAATGATTAAAAGCAATGGCGAATATAAGGGACTATCCTTCTCCTTATGAAGCTCTTAAATCATATTTGATGCTTGAACCAAAAGTTCATAGCATTATTTGATGTGGTGCTCAATGTATATAGAGGAAATAGGACAATTACATATGAAATGTGGAAAGGGTAGGGGCGCCTGGGTGACTCAGTCAGTTAAGCGGCCGGCTTCAGCTCAGGTCACGATCTCACAGTTTGAGCCCTGATTTGGGCTCTGTGCTGACAGCTCAGAGTCTGGAGCCTGCTTCAGATTCTGTGTGTGTCTCTCTCTCCACCCCTCTACTGTTCATGCGCACACTCTCTCTTTCTCTCTCAAAAGTAAACATTAAAAAAATTTTTAAAGTTGAACGTACAGAAAAATGAATGGAATAAAGAGCAGTTTTTTGAAAAAGATCAATAAAATCAATAAAACTCCACTAAGATGAAAAGAGAGAAGACACAAATTACTAATATTAGGAATGAAATAGGGGTTTATCACTAAAGACTGTAGAGTACTAGTGGGTTGATAAAAGACAAAACCAGACAAAGACAGCACAAAAAAAGAAAGAAAACTACATACCAATGCCTGTCATATCTATACCTTAATAAAATATTAGCAAAAAGAATCCAGCAATGTATAAAAATTATTATATGCTATGATCAAGTGGGATCTATTTCAGGTACATTTAACATTAAGAAATCAATGTAATCCTCCATATCAAGATGGTAAAGAAGAAAAATCATATCATACAAATTAACTAAATACACACCATGTGACCTAGCACAATTGCATTCTTGGGCATTTATCCCAGAGAAATAAAAACATGTTCACACAAAACCTTCAAACAAAGGTTCATACTAGTCGTAACTGTAATAGTTCACAACTGGATACCACCCATATGTCTTTCAACAAGTGAATGGTTAAACAAACTATGGTAAATCATACCATAGAATACTACTCAGCAATAAAAAGAAACAAACTATTGATACACTCGACAACTTGAATGGATCTCAAAGGAATTAATGCGAAGTAATCTCAAGAAGTTATACACTGTATGGTTGTGTTTATGCTACATTCTTGAAACAGACAAAATTAAAGAGTTGGAGAACAGACTAGTGGTTTCCAGGGGTTAAGGACTGAGGTAGGATGAGAAGGTTGTGGCTATAAAGAAAATGGTGGTTATATGAAGCTATATACACACACAAATGAGTGCTTATGGAATGGGTGAAATCTCAATAAATTCTGTAGATACATTAATGTCAATTTTCTGGTTTAAAAAATTATACTATAGTTATACAAGATGCTACCATTGGGGAACATTAGTTGAATGGCACATGGGGACCTCCTTATACATTTTTTTTGCAACTTCCTGTCAATATATAATTTATGTCAGAATAAGAAAGTTTTTGAAACTACACATGTATTTATTTAATTGCAATTGGTATAACTGGAATTAAAGAGAAAAACCAGGAATCTTACCACACAGTCTCATGTAAGCTTCAAAACATACAGCTGCAAGTCAACACATAATAGATGCATAAACAGAACCTTTTTTAGTCTGCTTACTATTAAATTTATATTCATTTCATCTTTCTCCAAATAACATATTAGAGGAAGTCATCATTTTCTATATTGACTTGATGATAATCTCACCAGTCGCAACAAAACCACCTTCTTTGTAATTCTTTTCATTTGTGCAGTACATTCTCGTCCTCTCTTCTGACTTTAACAATGCCTGCACGACAGGACGTACAACTGATGTTATGTTATTTGTCCAAGGTTACGGGGCTTTTAAATGGCAAAATCAATTCTATAGTCTTCTGACTCCTATTCTAGTATTTTCCAGTCACATAGCACTCTGAAATTTTATGTAGTACTATAGAATCTGAATAAATAGCACTGTATTGTAGGAGAAAGTCAGAGAAGGAATGGGCATGATGCACATTATACCAAAATCCTGCAGGCGTTCACCTTCAGGTGGAAAAATGGGGGATGGGGGGAACCAAAAGAGACTTTCCTATTTATCATTTTAGAAAGAAGCTTAAAAAAAAAAAAAAAACTTCATGAATAAAGATTTCAGAGATCTCCCCTAAGTTTTCTGGGTTTCTTTTTGTTATGTCTATCTCTTTCATCACAGGGATTTGCTCTTGGAACAAAAGTGGCTAAGAACTACAGGTTCAGATATAGACTATGAACTCTTCCAGTGTTTGGCATACAAGACACAAAGCAGGTGCTCTGTTACTACTTGTGAGAGGAGAAATGAATTTGTGAATCAAAGAATACATGTCTCATCTTGCCTTGTGTGAAAAAATAAAAAAACTCAAGGGTAAGAATTTACAGTTAAGGCCTTAGGGTGAAGAGTGATTATAAAGCAGTGTGAGCACAAGATGCCTGCTGCAAAGAACATCTAGAGAGCTGTGAAGTGGATGTGGGTATGGGTGTGTCATTCGGTAACAGTGGATTATGGAGTGTTTATTGTGTGTAAAACACTGTTCTAAGTGCCACAAGAATTATCTTGTTTGATAAAACAATCTTAACCAATGGATACCAATGTATCCCATTTTACAGATGAGAAAAATTGAGGCACAGGCTCCTTATTTAAAATACCATGATGCAGGGCAAGCAGTTGAGGCAACTGAAAGCCCCAACGGTTTCCCCAACATGCTACATTCTAAGTTCAAAGGAAGGAGCTCGGTTCTGACGTCGGTGCCACAGAAAAATACTTGAGCAACTAAGACTGAACATCAAACATGTGGTAGGGAAGTGTCAAGTTCAGAGACTGGCCCACGAGTCAATACTCAAGGGTACCTGGTGTAACAAATTTGTTAGAGGATGGGGGGAGGAAGCTGATCCGACGGAGAAAACTGAGGTCAAACCAAAACAGCCTTTAATGACCCCTCCGATGGATAAGTGGGACGCTCGAGGGAAGACAGTGACTAGTCCAGGCCTAGTTAGAGGCTTAGAACTCTTAGAATTTCCTAGAGGTGCAAGAACGCTGATCTTTGTGGAGTCTCCGGCCCAGACTGGCCCCTGCTAGTCACTTCTTCCCGGCCAACTGCCCAATGTCCAAGCCCCTACTCCCAAAAGGGCCGCCATAAACGTCCCGCAGGCAGGCTGCAGTTAGTACAAATGGCTCCTTACCGCGCCCATAGGAGCGACTGCAGGGACAGCATCAGAGTGGATCCGAACCTCGAGCGGTCGCAGCAGTCATTTACGCCCTGCGGGCCGTCTGGCCCAGGGCAACACAAGGCTCTACGAGAAACCACACAGAGGAAGGTCTCTGGCTCCCCTGTGCCTGCTTGCCTGTCGGTTCTCGCGCAAAATCGTCCCCCCACGGCAATGCCTCACCTGTCAGCCTAGAAAACAGCGGGCTCTATCGCAACGATGCTGCTTAGGCGGCACTCGGAGCGGAAGTCCCGTCTACCCTTACGTCATAGCGCGGCGCCGGGCACGGCTGCGGAGAGGCGGTCCTTTGAAGATGCGCGACGTTCTCAGGTTTGCGAGGCTCTTGAGCGTGGGTTGTGGCGTGTGTTCCTGTTCAGCGAGAGCGTCGGGAGGGTGTAGCTGTTCTGGACCTTTGTCTTCCTTTTCATTTGAATGTTATCCTCCTCTTATTGCAGTCAATCTCGTTTGCTTCTTCCCTTACCGCGTTGTCCTCCCTTCCTCCGTTAATGGTTTCGTCTCTTTCTTTCCCTTACCCATATGCATAGGAAAGTTGATTCTCAGTGGACCTTGTTTGTTAGCATTAAGAGGGCCAGCCTCTGCTACTGCACACTTTAGAAAAATGTGGAAAATGTCGATTCCAGAGATATTTCGAACTTAACGTACCCAAGCTCCGTGAAGACAGTTACGCTGATCTTGTGAACTGTTGCATTCTCAGTACCCAGCGCATAGTAGCTGATCCGTGTTCATCTGTCCAAAAATGCAGTAGTGAATGTGACGTCGTTTTATAGCCAGGGAGGGAAGCAGACAAGTAGGCTGGCAAACCAGTAATCTTACCCACAGTTAGGAAAGAAGCTTTGATTCTTTTGTATTCAACATCAGTATCCATCAGTGATAGGACCACCATCCAATGGGTTGTTAGCAGTGGACTGGTACCTCTTATGCATTACTTCTCCATTTTTCAGTTTTACCTCCTTAATAACAATAGTTAATGATTTTAGAAAAAGCCTCTCACTTCCTAAGAGGTTTTTTTTTTTTTTTTATGAATTAACTCATTTTTAATCCTCCCAACAGCCCAATGAGGTCAGTATTAACATGTGACCATAGAATCTGGCAACACAAATACACAAACTAAATGAGTGATTACATTGCAATGGCATTACATGATATGTTCAAGGTATTTTTTCTCATCGCTAATGCACAACTCAGTGTGTGCATTTCAATGAACATGATTAACTAATGCAGCCTTTCTTTGAATCCTTGTGAATACATTTGTGGTGCTTTGCTCAAGTGATTTATGTCTCTGATTTCATTAAATAAGCCTATGCCAGAAAACCTAACCAAGAGAGTTCAATCACTTAAAAACAAAGATCTCTTTCCAGACTGATGGCCACTCTATGATTATCTCCATTTTTATCTGCACAATAAAGTAAGGCACAGAAAATTAACTTGTCCAACCTCACTTGGCAGAGCTGGATTCTACAACTCTATATGGTACCTCATGCTTGGATGAGTTCCCACTCCCTCTGCTATTGTTGAAGCACTTACTCTTCTATACCTGATTACTTGAAGCAGCCTCATTGTTTTCCACGTCTTCTTGCTGTTTCTGGAATGCTCATGCTGTCTTCATTAAAGCTTTCATTTGTTTTGTGCACACTCTTCCCTCTGTCCAGTATGCTCTTCTTCCTCCATTCCCTAATCCCTCCACCACCACCACCCCAACTGCAACATATGCAAGATTCACTTTGGAATGGCATTCCCTGGTGCCCCAGGTATGGTGAGGTCCCTCCTTTTTAGTCCTATATCACCATTTATATTCTGTTAGGTTGCTTATTTGTCTTCAGCATTAGACTGTGAGGTCCTGGAGGACAAGTACCCCTTCCTTCTTTTATCTTTGTATTCTCTAGGTCTAGAATAGGGTATGAGACATGGTGAGCATTCTGTAAAGCTGTGTTCAAACGATTCTGCTCAAGTAGTGGAGTGGAGTGTGCTGTGAGGCTTATAGGATCCATTTGGCATTTATTCCAGGTAAACTTGCATTGTGGAATTTTTATGTGAGTATCTTTTTCCACACTGGTTTCCAGGTCTAATTAAGAAAGAGACTTCCTTGCAAATTATGCTCCATACAGTCCTTGTATAAAGACTGTGTTAATATTCTTATGCATGTATTAATTTATTTGAAGGTCTGGGTATTTTGAAATCAAATAATCTTTTCTAGTTTTATCCTCCATCAATGCTTATGAAATTTAGTGTGCATAAGAGTCATCTAGAGAGTTTGTTGAAACAGGGATTCTTACTTAGTAGGTCTTTAGTGGGGCCTAGAATTTGCATTTCAAACAAATTCAGAGATAATGCTGCTGCTACTGCTATTTCTCAGGTCATACTCTTTTCATGGCTCTGCATTACATGGTAGTCATAGAGAAATGCTTGGTGGGAGGACAATCGTCTTGATGTATAGTAATTTGTACCTAAGAATATGTATAATTGTCATCACTTCTAGCATTTACAACAGATGATCCACAAAATATTTTTGTGAAATGGATTTGCACTGCAGCATTCATTTATTTATTCTTTTAAAAAAAAAAATATATATATATAATATATATTGCCTGCTGTGTGCTATGTATTGTTTCAGATGCTAGGGACAAGAGAGAAAGATCTTTGCTTTCTTTTTTGTTGTTTGTTTGTTTGTTTATTTAGTTAGTTATTTAGTTAGTTGTTTTTAATTTACCTCCAAGTTAGTTAGCATATAGTGCAATAATGTTTTCAGGAGTAGATTCCAGTGATTCATCCCTTATGTATAACACCCAGTGCTCATCCCAACAAGTGTCCTCCTTAATGCCCCTTGCCCATTTAGCCCATCCCCCCACCCACAACCCCTCCAGCAACCCTCAGTTTGTTCTCTGTATTTAAGAGTCTCTTATGTTTTGTCCCCCTCCCTGTTTTATGTTCTTTTTACTTCCCTTCCCCTTATGTCCATCTGTTTTGTATCTTAAATTCCTCATATGAGTGAAGTCATATGATACTTGTCTTTCCCTGACTGATTTATTTTGCTTAGCAGCGTACCCTCTAGTTCCATCCATGTTGTTGCAAATGGCAAGATTTCATTCTTTTTGATTGCTGAGTAACGCTCTATTGTATGTATGTATATGTACATATATATGTATATATATATATATATACACACACCATATGTGTGTGTGTGTGTGTGTATATATATATATACACATACACATATGGTGTCCATATACATATACATACATATGAATGGATAAAGATGTGGTGTGTATACATATACATATACATATACATATATATACATACATATACATATATATACCACATATACATATATACATATGGTGTATATGTGTATATATGGTATATATATGTATATATATGTATATGCCATGTATACATATATATGTATATATATACATATACACATCATATATATATATATATATATATACATACACACACACACACACACATATATACATGTATATATACACACACCACATCTTCTTTACCCATTCATTCGTCGATGGACTTTGGCTATTATTGATAGTGCTACTATAAACATTGGGTGCGTGTGCCCCTTCGAAACAGCACACTTGTATCCCTTGGATATATACCAGGTAGGGCAATTGCTAGGTTGTAGGGTACTTCTATTAACTTTTTGATGAGCTTCCATATTGTTTTCCAGAGTGGCTGCACCAGCTTGCATTCCCACCAACAATGCAAAAGAGATCCTCTTTCTCTGCATCCTCGCCAACATCTGTTGCTGCGTGTTGTTAATTTTAGCCATTCTGACTGGTGTGAGGTGGTATCTCATTGTGGTTTTGATTTGTATTTCTCTGAAGATGAGTGACATTGAGCATTTTTTCATGTGTCTGTTAGTCATCTGGATGTCTTCTTTGGAAAAGTGTATAATCATATCTTTTGCCCATTTCTTCACTGGATTATTTTTTTTGGGGTGTTCAGTTTGATAAGTTCTTTATAGATTTTGGATATTAACCCTTTTTCTGATATGTCATTTGTAAATATCTTCTCTGAGAAGGATCTTTGCTTTCTTGAAGGACATCAGATAATTGAGAAAGTAAGAAAGAAGAAAGTAACAAAAGAAAATTAAAGGACAATGTGAAAGAGAGTGGCTAAATTAGGTTGGGCAGTCAGGCAAGTATCTGAACTGACCTAAATGGTAAGAAATCAGCCAGAAGATCTAGTGGAAGATAATTCTTACATTCATTCTCATTCCCTGTGTGTATTTTATTTATTTAAAAAAAATTTAATTCCAGTGTAGTTAACACACAGTGTTATATTAGTTCCAGGTGTACAATACAGTGTTTCACCAGTTCCATACATTACTCAGTGCTCGTCATGGTAAGTGTACCCTTAATCCCCTTCACCTATTTTACCTACCTCCCCTCTGGTAACCATCAGTTTGTTCTCCATAGTTAAGAGTCTGTTTTTTGGATTGTCTCTTTTATTTATTTTTTCCTTTGTTCATTTGTTTCTTAAATTCCACATATGAGTGAAATCATACGGTATTTGTCTTTCTCTGACTGGTTTAATTTGCTTAGCATTGTACTCTAGATCCATCCATGTCATTGCAAATGGTAAGATTTCATTCTTTTTCATTGCTAAATAATATTCCATTGAACGTATATGCCACCACTTCTTTATCCATTGATGGATACATGGGCCACTTCCCTAATGTGGCTATTGTAAATAGTGCAGTGATAAACATAGGGGTGCATATATTCCTTTGAATTGGTGTTTTTATTCTTTGGGTAAATACCCAGTAGTGCAATTCCTGGATCATATAGTAGGTATATTTTTAATTTTTTGAGAAACCTCTATACTGTCCTTTAATATTAGCTTCCTCATATCTTAGAGTACTATCCTTCATCCACTGCTCTATATAAATGCTTCCCTCCTCCCCCACAGCTTTAAATACCATTTATAGACAATTCTCAAAGTCACATCGGCAGCCTAAACTGCTCCCATAGGTTCCAGGCTTATAGATCAGATGGCCTCCCTAACATCTCCACTTGAAAGCCAAATAGGCATCTCAAAGTTAACATATCCCATACAGAATTATTGATTTCCAACTCTAAGGGCAAGAATGCATTCATATCTCAGTACAAAGTTGAAACAGGACCTGAAAAAGAAAAACAAACAGTTGGGAACTGAGGTAGAATTGTCTCCTGACTTCACTTCTCTCAGGACATCTGTTTTGTCATCATTCTTCAATCCCTAGGCTACCTGAAAGTATATGGCTGTTCATGGCTCATGCAATCTGTGTTTAGATGAGGAGTCATTAGTGCTGTTCAAATAGTTTCTACTTCCTACCTTCTAGGCATTTGCTAGGAATGCACTTCCTTTATACTTGGGAGGAGAGTGAGAGGAGGAGAGAGACCAAGAGGATGTGAGCAGTTCTGTCCAATGAGTTGTGAGGAAAAATGTTATGTCACTTCCAGGCTGAGCAGTTGATTCCTTGTGTGAGATCCTTCAAAGTTTCAGCTTTTTCTTTGGCACAGTGATGACAACATTCAAGATGGTGTCTGTCCCAACAGGCTGTATCCTTGAGTAGCTGCTGTTGCATAAAGCCTTCTGATCATCCTGGGATGAAAACATAGAAGAAAGAAATCCACCTCTGTGTTAATTTTGGTGTGGTTATGGTAGTACATTGTAGGCTGTGCAGACTGACACACAGGGACAGCCACACAGGGAGGCTCTTTCTTCTCACTCTCTTGATTTTAATTCCAAATACTCAGGGGGAGAATTTCAGATTGGCTCAGCTTGGATCTGTTTTTTAGCAGTCGTCCAATCATCAGTGACATGGGCTAGGGGTCATATTGTACCTTATACAGAGGGGCCCTCTGCTCCAGTGAAGGGGATCATAGGGAGTAGGCAAACATTCCACAAGAGTGTTTACTGTAAACACACATGGCTATAAAATTAGACAATTGTACACTGATTTAACAACAGTATATGAAATTGAAAAATTTTAACCTTTTACATGAAAATTTTAGACTCTCATTACTCAATGTTTATTGACCACCTATTACATTCCAAACTCTTCCAGGCACTGAGGACACAAAGGCAATCCAAAGAGAAAACACTTGGTCTCACAGAAACACAATAAACAAATGAAATGCATTAATGTCTGATGATGGGGAGCTAAAAGGGTAAGAATCAAGAGTAAGGAGTGCATTGGTTACCTATTATTGCTTAACAAATTACCCAAAACATAGCAGCTTAAAACAGCAGGCATTTATTATCTCACATAATTTATTATCTCCTGAGGCTCAGGAGTCTAGGAGTAGCCTAGATGCGAGGATCTAGCTCAAAGTTGTTCATGAGGTTGCAGCCAAGCTCATTGGTCAGAAACGCAGACATCTCAAAGATCCCCTGGGGCTGGAGAATCTACAGCTGAGCTCAGTCATGTGATTGTTGGCCAGTCACTGTTCCTCACTGGCTATTGGCCAGTGGCTGACCTACTCTAGAGACATCCAGGGGCTCATTTATAAGAGCATTCAGGAATGGACTCCACATTTTATTGATGTAGCAATGTCCACAAAAAGATGCGATGCAAGGTTTTCTGATTATTTAACTTCATGACTGAGTGGCAAGGAATCATTTATGGAAAGAAACCTTTAAAATGTAAATTGAGGCTTATGTCGAATAGGCTAATTATGGAACTCTAAGGAATGTAAATGACCAAAAGAAGAGACAGAGACTTTTGTCATCTAATATTTATTGAACATTTATTACATGCCAAGTTTTGTGCCAAACACTTTATATAGTTCTAGAAGGGGAAGAGAAATTTGAAGTCAGAGTTCAGGGTGATGGTCTCAGATAATGGTCTTCTTTTTGCCCTATCCATTCAAATTCATGTCTGAGTCCTAGAGAGAGAAGGATTATAGCAGGAAGCAGACAGAAGTAATTTTCCCACAAAATCTATGAGAGATTTTGGGATCCTAAAGTAGTTCCCCTCAGGAACTACCATGACTAAATATGATACCAAGGAAATATGTCTCTTGTTGAGCACAGAAATGTCTGCACGGTGTCCAAGGACATGAAATGATTTCAGGGGACTGTCAACCATATGCAGCCCTTACAAGGAAGAAAGTGCAGTGGAGGTAGCGTCAGAGCCTCTTGGCATTTCATGGGCGATGTTGCTGATGAGAAAGAGAGGAAAATGGCTGCATTTCTGATATGGCCCAGATCAGCTATGTGGGGACACTTGAAGATAACTCCTAGAAACTGCCACAGTTGTTGAGGACCCTTTCATGGAAGTAAGAGAGTAGTTGGGGACACTGCAGAAGGGATGGAGAGCCCACAATAGCAGTGAGATTGAAACAGAGAAAAATGTAACACCTAGATATTTATGATAGGAAGGAATATTTCTGGTGGATGTTATAAGGATGTCAGAAGGACCTGCACTTAGTCGTAGAATATGTTCCCCTCTTCCTCATTATTCCATTGCACATAAAGTTGAAAATCTTGGTTAGACCCCCTTTGAACTAGGATATGTAGATTGAAGATTATGTAAAAAGGGACAAGAGGAAGAAAAAGAGCAAAGACACAGAAGAAAATAAAGTTTTTTTTCTAAGTGTAGAAGAAAACTAAAATTTGTTCTTAATATATGTTCTAGAGATAGAACCACTAGTCATAAATATCAGTGACTTTTGAGTTGTGGTTTTCCATTGGCTCTAATAGTGAATTTTATTCTTTGTAAATTTTTAAGTATAGATAATTCTAAAAGCTTGTGAAACATACAATTGCTTCATGCAGCCTCCATAGGATAGCTCTGCTGTACCCTGAGATCCACATTAATATCTTTTCAAACACCTTAGATCAAGAAAACTGATCCACTTAGAGATTTATTTATCTTAAATGTAAGTTAAAAATCAATAGCTAAACCATTCATAAAACCATATTTAACTCCTATATTATAGCTATCCTGTGCCAGCTGGCATTTAATTATGCAGAGACCCAAAGAGATAGATGGCCCTAAAAGCCAGCACACTTGAGCTGTGAGACTTGGAAATTCTTGCAAAAGTACTGTTCAGTGATAGCATTGCCTTCATTGCTTATAAAAAGAATGATTTTTTTTTAAATCTGGCAAACATCAACATTTAGATATTTGATACATCTCACATGTGTATATATATATATATATATATATATATATATATATATTACAGAGAGACTAAAATAATATTTTTAAGACTTTCAAGGTCATTCACCATACATAATGTAACTGCAACTCCAAATGTTTCATTTTAATCCATCAATATGACCCATTAATTCCCCTCAATGAAACCCACATCATAAGGAAGCTTTTAATGTCAGGGCAGGGTACAGTGAGGATAAGAAAAATATGGGAGATGTAGTTCAGCTATCACTATAAATTAAAGACAAAGTAGAGATTGGGACTAGCTACACATGAATATTCCTTTAGAGTACAGTATGTTTCCATTTTATTGGATTCCTCAGAAATGAATTTCTCTGTTCAACCTAGTTTTTGTGGACTAGTAATATTGTTACTTTTACAAATTATTCCTTCTTATTTTTCAGTGGAGACTTTAATGGAAATTCCCTAGGAAAATAAAAATGGAATTTTTCATAAATCAAAATGTCTTTCCATATCATCCATTTGTTGAACAGTCGTGGACTGAAAAATGGTCCTCCAAAGATGTCCATGTCCTAATCTCTGGAACCTGTGAATATGTTACCTTACATGACAAAAAGGACTTTGCAGATGTGATTAAGATGTGTTAAGGATCTTGAGATGGGGAGATTATCCTGGATCATCCAGGTGGACCTAATGTAATACCAAGGGGCCATAGGAGAGGAAAGTGGAGGGGGGCAGAATCAGAAAGGAGAATGTGATGGTGGAAGCAACAGTTCTATCAAAGAAACAGATAATGAGGTGCTATGCTGCTGGCTTGAAGATGCAGGAAGGGGCCACAAACCAAGGAATGTAGGTAGCCAATTTCTGGACAAAGCGAGGAAATGGATTCTCTCCTACATCTTCCCAAAAGAACAAAAGCCTGTCACCACCTTAATTTTAGCCCAGTGAAGTTGAATTTGAAGTTCTGATCTCCAGAACTGTATAAGAGAGTAAATTTGTGTTGTTTTAAGCCGCAGATTTGTGGTAATTTGTGGAAGCAGCAATAGGAAAGGAATATACCAACTAAATAAAGGCTTAGATCATTTCTGTTTTGTAAACAAATGAACAATATTAAACAAGTAGATTTCAAGCTTCAGAATATTAGCTATTGCCAAAACACTGTGCCTTCTCTTCCACCAAATATTTCCCCTCAGTGTACCTTTGTCCTGTTGTTGGCTGAATATTCCTGCTTGATGTGACTTTTGACAAGTATTTAGTCTTGACAGAGAGAAAGCCAACCGACTCAGCTAATTTATGTTTTTCTCTAATATTGAGCTTTCTTTGGGTTTAGCCATATGTGTTAGTTTTTTTTAATTTATAGTTTAAAAATGCATTATGTTGTGATCTTAAAAATTGCAAAGCCATCTTATTCTCAGCCTAAACCAACCAAGCTAACATATTTAATAGCTTTAATGAGACCCAAGCCTACAATTCAGCTCTCTAAATTATCCATCAGAGATACCGCCCTCTGTGATCCTGGGTACCACATAACAGAGGAACTAAAATGTCTACTCTTCTCCTGCCCTGCATTATGGTTTCTCTGTTAAACTTTGCCTTCTTGGATTTAGATACCTTTAAAAGAGTCGTGCTTGCTTGTCTTTTCATAGCCTAGTTCCTAAAAAAAAATAAAATGTAGTCACATTGTTACCATAGAGTTCAAATCCATTCTTAGATTCCATTTTCATTCGTGCTTTTCTTTAGAATTCTTAACTGAAATTAACAAAGTTAAACAAAAATTTTTAAAAGAAATGTTAATATTCCAATATTACTAAAGGATCTCAGCTTTTAGTTCTGGCATTACCCATTTTTGTAACATTTAAGGAGGTCATAGAACCACATTCATTTTCATTTTGGGGGTGATTCTTGCCCCTGGTTAGTAAAACTGAAATATCAACCCCAAAGAGCATCTGTGGGAGTTGAGTAGATGGGTGAACTTTTGACTGCTCACATCTGGCCCTCTCCCTGTGTCTGGGGAAATGCCCCACAGATAAGTCCTATAAGATCTTAAGTATTGTTCTAGACTTGGTTTGAGTTAACTTTTTCTAGCCCAGGAGATGAGATTATCCCACATAAAACTGTCCTGATACTGTAGACGAGCTCATCATCCAGTGCCACAGTGAATAGCATGCCCTTAAGTCAGAAGAGGAGGAATTCAGTTAACTATATGTTGGGTAAGGAGAGCTTTTGACTGAAGGGAATTCTTGAGTCCTGTCTTGAAAGATAGCTGGTATTTTCATAAAGGAAAAGGAAAATGGCATTCTAGATGAGGAGATAATTTAACAAAATTAACTGGTCTGAAATGGCATGATCCAGTGGAAAAAAGTTGATTCTAGTCATAACTGCACAATCAAAACAAATAACACTTTTTACCTTATATGTTTTCACTAGGGTTGTGCACATTTTTTACTAATGAATTGCCCTGAGCTCTTCCATGTGTATTTCAACATCCAAACCTGTGTGCCCTTACATATCCCATGTCCTGTGTTTAGAATGCAGTTGCCTTCCTTGGTAACCCTACCCCCAAATAGACCAGAAAAGTCTGTATGCATTTTCCAATACTCAAGTAACACTGCCCTAATTTTCCTAGGCAGCAGAATTAGTCTCCTGGGATTTTGAGATACCTTGAACATCTCTAACAGTCTAGCACTTACTACATCTACAGTATGTTCACTTGACTGTCTTTTGTCTGTTTGCTTTTTTTGCTGAAACATTTAAAAGAAAATTCTTAAAATGATACTACTTTAACCTTAAATATTTTAGTGTGAGTCTCTAACATAAGGACTTTTAATAACAGAAACAGCAGCACTGTTATCACCCCTCATAAAATTAACAATAACTCAGTAATATCTTTTTATTACCCAGTTCTTATTCAATTTCTTGAATTTCTCTAAAATGGATTTAGCTGACTGCATCCTCAAGGTTCCAGTTGGGGGCTTCTAAGACAACAAAAGGATTTGTGTTTTACCATTGGAGTACCTTAAGATTGTCATTTAAACTGATTGCACAACCTCTGTTTTAGCACAGCAGGAACAAAAATTAAGATAGAAAAAAGAATGGAGAATAAAATTTCAGCCTTGAGGATAGCATGGCTTTGGATTTATTATATAATGTACTCTTCTGGGCCAGTTCATAGCCTTCTGGGGGAGAACTCTATCTTGTCCATCGAAGCCCCAGATTACCCAATTCTAGGTGGAATAGCCTCCTGAGGGTAAGAGCAGGACTCTCCTTATGGGTCTCTTTCTTGAGGGATGTAGACCATAGACTCATGGTCAAACCAAATGAATTTTTTTTTTTTAAAGCTAAAATGTATTCTCCACTTCCAATGTTTCTCTCCAAGGTGAAGGATCTAAATGAATGTAATATTCCTGGCCTCTCTCAATCCCTTCTTCTCTCTGCCCCAGGAAAGTGGAGTGACGTGCATGATATATAAGTTTTGGAAGAATAAACCGGGCATGCTTAGCTCATTTCTGTTTTCTTCTCCGAGCTAGCTTCCCACAGCATGTAGGAGGTCTTTGCTTCTCCATGATATAACCTGAGCAAGTCTCCACCCTAACTGAATGCTATTTGAGTAAATCTAATTCTGGGGTTCACTGTGCAGCCCCTTTGGACTAACATGTCAACTGTGGACCCTAATATAGCCTTTATTGGAAATCCAGATGATGTTTTGGTCTCCATATGTTCTATTCCTAGTCTTCAGATTTTTTTTTAGAACCCTGATGAAAATGGAGGGCACTATTTTGGGAGTATTCTCAAAAACATAAACAATCATAAAATGTTATGTTAATACACTACTATATTCTATTGGTTAATATTTTATGTAGGATTTTATATTGATATTCATAAGTGGGATTAATATGTAGCTTTCTTTTAGGGTTTTTGTTACCAGGATTACACTAGCTTCATAAGAAGAATTTAGACATTTTCTTTCCTTTTTTTTTTTTTTTTCTATGCTCTGGAATAATTTGAGTAGTATTGGAACTAACAAATTTATATTTTCCTAAAATCACCCTTTTAATTCAGTTTCTCAAGTTAATTTACTAAGAGTTGAGCAAAATATTCACTTATGAATCTTGCAGTTTCCTCTATTTGTGGTTATTCCCTTATCATTTCCAACTTTTGTGCTTTCATGGTATTGCCCATTTCCTCACTTGATCAGATGACCTAAAGATTTATGTTAATGTAGGTTTAAGATTTTTGGAAAAAACATTTCTTGGATATATATGTTTCTCCTTTTAAATTCATTATTGCATATACGTTATTTATGATTCTTCCCTTCTGCTTTCCTTGGCATTCTTTTTCTTAACTTGAGTCTTATTTGTAAATATAAATTTTTTTAGCTATGAATTTTCCCCTGAGCTTTACTTTGCTTGTATCCCATGATTCTGATGAGTAAAGTCATTTGATAAACAAGCAGATGTGCCCAGTTGAGAGATCTGTTGTCCTGTGAAGGAGATAGTTGAGTGATCTATTGTTTGGATAAATAGGTTTTCAGGAAGTCATTTAAGCAACAAAGTTATTCCCAATAATTTCCTGCCCTTCCACCGAAAGACTTGGTTTTGGTGACCCATTGGTATCAAGCTTGGCTATATGGCTTGTTTTGGACAATGAAATGTTAACAGATGGTTCATTGAAGGATTCTCCCATTTGTCTTTCCTCTCTACCCCAAGATCAGTATGTCCCATGTTGGGACTATTCATTTGAGCAGGGTCCCAGAATGAAGAAGATACAGAATAGAGGTGCAACCAATCAGTTAAAGACATGTAATGGGAGCAAGAAATAAATCTTTGTTGTTGTAAACTGCGGAGATTTTTGAGTTATTTGTTATTGTAGAATAAGCTAGCAAAACCGTCTGCTATAGCATGTACTGAATATATATACAAACGCATATAGGTATATATTCTATATTCCTTCATATGTACCTTTATATACTATATACTATATATCATGTATACCTAGATATAATATAGGAACATCTTTTGAAAAATAAGGTATAATTAAATTTTATGGGACTTCAGATGCAATTCTTGCTAATTAAATTATTACAAAAATTTATAGTTGTGTCTTTGCTTTTATGACACATCTGTAGTCATAGCCATGATTTGTCTGATGCTAAGTCTTGGGTCAGAAAAGTTCCTCTGTTACAACTTTTTTTCTTTGAGAAAATTCCTTGCTCTATACCCATCACCTTTGGGACATGGTTCTAGAAAGCTAATAATATGAAAAAAAAAAAAAAAAGAAAGAAAGAAAGAAAGAAAGAAAGAAAGAAAGAAAAGAAAACACTGGCTCTACTTGTTTGCAATTTAAAAATTCTGACTTCATTATTCCTTAAAACAAGTGGAAATGACCCATAATCTTAGTAACATATTTTTATAAATGTTGTCTCTTCCAGAATAAAAGTGTCTCCTGTAACTATTAGCATGATATACGAAGATAGTTTAAAAAAATTCCTCTAACTAGGAAAAAGAAAATATTCTAATTTTTTCTTGAAGCTGTAGTCAAGAAGTCAGGTAATATTTAAAGACTCTAAAATATGCATCTTATTTTGAAACCACAGATTAAGAGCTGTACTTTTATTTAGCAAGTACTTATAATTTTACAATTATTTTAATATTATGGGTTACAGAACACTGTTGTAGTAGATCTAAGCAAAAACATAAGATCAAAAAAATATTTGAAAATATTAATTTTGGTTCAATACTTCCTTCTCTGTATTGTCATTATTGTACATGGCAAAGCTGGCATAAGAAAATCTGGTTAAATATCTAATTTTACACTTGATCTTAGCTAAAAGGCTAAGAAGCGATTTTTAAATGTCTAATTTTGTTCTTATAAACCCCAATTCTCAATATGTTAGTACAAATCTGAGTTTTAGTATGCTAATCTCTGAGTAATCAAATATGCCTAGGAAAAAAATAATCTGCGGGCAACTGCATCTACAGACCATATGATTTGCATTATTAGTACTTTCCATGTAATAATTCTACACATTGTTATCATTAGCAACACTATTTCAATCATGAATATCACCAAGTTCAGAAGAAATCATTTCTGAATTGTCTCTATTAGACCATGATCAAGAGGAAAAAATACAAGACCGAGTTTTCCTTTAGTGTTGTATCTGACATTTTTAAATAGACTCATTTTCTGTGGTTTCATGTAACCTATTACATTTGTCACTGGATGGCAAGGAGGCCTGTCTCTCATTAGCACTTCCGCTAGTACTTGAGAAAAATATCCTGAAAGAAAAAAGATTCAATTTGCCTCCCCTGGATTTGGAGGCATTTGATTTTTTGAGAATTTCAGTAAATATCATCTCTAATTTTAGTTGAATACCCCTCACCATATGATATTACAAGATATAACTAACATACTATCCGCCTAGAAATATGTTTCTCTTTGATCCTAAAAATGGCTTTTGATTAAAAAATTGGCTCTCCATTATGTTAAGAGTGAGATAGAATTTAAGTGGTGGTGGGGGAGACTGATCTGTAAATGACAGAACAAAAGAATAGATCAGAATTAGATCTGTGACTTTTTTATCCATCCCTTATTTTTTTCCCTCCTTTATGTTTATCTGAGTCCCAAGATTCCCTGACAACTTTCACAGATTTGGACTGTGTTTATACTGGGTTTCGTGTGCAGTGTGTCAGTATGTGTGTGTGTGTGTATGTGTGTGTTGTCTTTGCAAGGAAATTTTGGAAAGTGTTTTTAGCCCAGTTGTTTGCCTTGCTCCTCCTCCCCCCCACCCCCCATTACCAAAGATGTCCTTATCGCATCTGTTAGTGACTCTCTATTGAGGTGAGCCATTTATAAGAGAGAATTCCCCTGTACCACTCACCTATGGACATATCCTAGTGTAAGTGCTGAATAATCTTACAGTTGTGCAAATCAGACTATGTCACTCCCATGCTTAAAATTGCCTATTGGCTCTCTCTTACCTACAGGATGAAACCCACAGTCCTCTATTCAGCTTACAAGGTCTTCATGATCTGGCTCTAATCTTCCATTCTGGTCTTTTCTCCCTTGCTGTAGGAGTTTTAAAAATCTAGAGCTTTTCTACAAGCTGTATTTTGATCCCTTTGTATTTACACATCTATTTGTTTAGTCTTAGATGGCCTTCACCAACTGGGGAGGCTAATTAATTCTTTTGTTTTAGTTCAAATGCTAAACCTTTTCAGGGAAGCCTTTTCTACCTGCCTGGAGCATCCTCCAGATTTCCCACTGTACTTTGTTACACACCAACTGAAGCAGAGATGGCTAATTTACTGTCAATCCAATATCTATTCTTCTCTCCTTCCCTCATAAAGGATTTCTAATTTTATTTGGGGTGTCAGGTGCCGAGTTTCCAAATGTATTGTGGCCAAGTGACCAATCTCTGGCCAATAAACTACAAATATATGGTGGGTGAAACTTCTAAGAAATCTCAAAAGGCAGACAGTTATCTGGCACTGACCTTTTATATTTCCATACTGCTTGCAATATGGGTGTATTGCCTGGAGCTCCAGCACCTATCTTGGACCATAAGACTCTCATGAGAATGAACACTATGTATTAGAGATGGTGGGGCAGAAAGATGGAAAAATCTGAGACTGGCACTGTAAGGCTGTCTTAACAGCCTTGGACTATGTACCTCCGAACTTCTTTTACCTGAGAGATAAAAGTTTATTTATCTACTTCGTGCTTTTGAAATATGCTTGTGGAATGCAGTCTTTAGTTGGGTTTTCTCTTACATTCACCAACTCTTGACTAATGCATCTGCAAAATGAGAACTAGCAAAGTTATAACATTGGTCTTTTATCATATATATCTCCCCTACTCTGTTATTTCACAGGAGGAGAGCTGGGGTTACTGTATTGTGTTCTTTTTTTTTTTTATGTTCATTTATTTTTGAAGGAGAGAGAGGCAGAGCACGAGCGGGGAGAGGCAGAGAGAGAGGGAGACACAGAATCTGAAGCAGGCTCCCGGCTCTGAGCTGTCAGCACAGAGCCCTACCCAGGGCTCGAACCTGTAAACCATGAGATCATGACCTGAGCTGAAGTTGGACGCCCAACCAACTGAGCCACTCAGTCGCCCCATGTTGTGTTCTAATATAACAAGACTATCATGCTGAGTTCTGTCAGGCCATGATCCTTGAATTGGTGGTACTGGTAAGAGTGGAGACTTCCCAGAAGGTCATCTTGGTGTCTATCATCTAGAGACCAGGCAAAGTCTTCAGATAAAACCAGAACAATTGTAAGGGGGAACTCAGTTGATAAATAACTGGGCCTTTCTCATCCTCTCTGAGCCTGAGCTATGAGAAGTTTACGTTTCCATAAGGATACTTTTAGGTGAGAAGGCATATGGGGACCCAGACTGAGTGGGACCCTTGTTGTGCATCACAGAGTAAAAGTGAGTAAGCCATAGCTTGTTAAGTTGATTCACTCTAGATGCATGCTGCTCTTTCTGTGTATTTCCACTTTAAGTGTTTCTTCCCTATCTAAGTAGTATTCAGAGGTGCCAAGGCAAGGGCCTGTGTCCATGTAGAGTCCTTCTGAAGTCAGTATGATGGTAGCTGTAAGAATCATCCAGGGTCCACAAGAATAAGGGAGAACTCAGGAGGAAAGAGTGAGGAAAGTGAATCAAGGGGCCAGCCACACCTTTCACCAAGAGTACTGCTTCTAATGCAAGACCCTCCATTAAGGAATACTGAACTTCCCTTCAGTTAGGGACACATCATAATAGAAGGGCATATGGAGGTCATTTAGTCCAACCTTCTCACTTTACAGATGAGGAACTGAGATCTATAGAGGTTACATGAACTTGCCTGTGTTAGTGACAGAGCCAATTCAATGTTCTTCCCACTATGCAATATTAATATCAGGTCACTGAACAAACCAATTTTCAGTGAAAGAAAATAAATTTTAAAAATTGTGTGTTTGTGTATTTTTATGGAGAAGAAAGCCACAGGTGTTTTTTAAAAAGTAAAAAAAAAAAAAATTAAGTTTATTTTATTTTCAGAGGCGGGGGGTGGGGGTGGGGAGCAGAGAGAATGAGCAGGGGAGGGGCAGAGAGAGAGAGAATCCCAAGCAGGCTTTGCACTGCCACCAACATGGGGCTCAAATCCATGAATCATGAGATCATGACCTGAGCTGAAACCAAGAGTTGAATGCTTAACTTGACTAAGCCACCTAGGCACCCCTAAAAAAAAAAAAATCTAATTTGCAAGGGCATTCATGAGCCATAGCACAAATAGTAAATGTTGGGAGAATGGCAATTTTAGTAACTTCTTCATCTGTTTGTTCAAGTTCCTGTGAATGAGATTCCAAAAGACAAGTCCTTCCCACTCCCTAACTCCATCGATCAAGAAGTTTCTCCTGAAGGTAAGTAGCTTTTATTTTCACTGTAATCTTCCCTTGATGTCTCACTATACTTGTAACTAAAGCTTTGATGGGAAAATACCTTAACTACAGTAGGTGCTCAGTTCAGAGGCTTGTGGATTTTCCATATGTAATCCTACCTGCACATGGATGATGTTTGTTTCTATCAGCACTGACTGCACGGAAAGGCCTGGTGCTCCTCAGTCAGTTCTGATATTTTCCCTTTGTTCTTCACAAGTATTTGCTTGGTTCAACATGATAATTTGAACTTGGATGCTCACTCATTCAATATCATTTCTGACCTATGTTGACTCTGAAAATTAGGTTTATTTCCAAAGTGATTTTTCTTTACTTATTTTATTAGATATTTTATGCATCACACTCCCTTTTCTCAGAAAAAATAGCTAACAAAATAAATTTGAAAATGTTAACATCATTGAGTGGGTGAATGAATGAATGAATGAATGAGTAAACAGCATTTTGAAGGAGAAACACTGGGTCCAGTTGTAGCTGCTAATGGAATGTGCTGAGTTGCCACTCGCCTTGACTGAGTCATTGGTGTCTCATACTTACGGCCTGCTTTCAAAACCAGCATGCTGTGGTATCATGCTATTGAAATAATAATGAATCCAGTTTTGTTCCTGGTATTCTTCTGGCCCTTCTCCCACCCAGTCAAGTGGACATTCCACATTCCCTACAGTAGGGTAGGAAAGCACGGCAGAAAGCAGAAAGAAGGCAATCCTTGCTTTTGTGTTTCAAAACTCTTAAGTCTCAGTAAAAGGGGAGGAATTCCCCTCTAGGACCTGGACTGTAGACTGGAAGCCTATATATGATAAGAGAAAACTTGGAGACATTTCTTAAGCTAGGAGGGTTGAGAGAGAAAGGGAGAAGATACGATTAATTAGGGAAGAGCTTGGGGAAAATGGGATGGACCATGGGAGAAGAAGAAAGATGGCATCTGGAGAACATTCAATGTTCAGTTGAGCAAACAGCCAAGGTATTCACTATCCATGAGCCATAAAGGAGTTAAGTCAGTACTCACAGGATGTCTAGTCTCCTTTTGAGTATCCCTTGAGTTGAGGAGACATGACACTTGCTCTTGGAGCCAACTTCTTAAAGAGAATTTCCCTTGCATTAGTCAACATGCTACCAGTGGACCCATAGATAGTTGTGACTTTCTTTCCAGAGCTTTTAAGAAACAAATTTTTTAACGTTTATTCATTTTTTGAGAGACAGAGAGAGACAGAGCACGAGTCGGGGAGGGGCAAAGAGAGGGAGACACAGAATCTGATGCAGGCTCCAGGCTCTGAACTGACAGCACAGAGACTGACATGGGGCTCAAACTCATGGACCTTGAGATCTTGACCTGAGCCGAAGTCAGACATTTAACCGACTGAGCCACCCATGTGCCCCTCTTTCCAGAGCTTTTGATTGGACTCTACCAGATCACACTGTGTGGAAATACCTCTTACTTGATGTTCTAGGGCATTCACAATCCCTCTGAAGGAAGGCAGTGTCCTTGTCCGTAAGTCTTGTGCTGAGTGAAAGCAAAAGTTTCGTGACCTTGGGTTTAGGCTTTTAAATATTTTCGGGTATACAGCACAAAGAGTCCCCCCCCCCTTTTTTTTCTGTCAAAGAGGGGAAGTTGATTTGGCTAAGCAAGATAAGGAATGTGGCCAGAATAAGGTACGAAAGTGGAGAGGTAAGAGACCAATAGGAAGGCCTCCTTGAAGCAATACACTCTTCCACCCACTATGTGACTCTTGCGAGATGGGCAGAGATGCTCTTGTCATGTCCACCCCTTGTTGGGTACGTTGCAGAAACACCGCTGGAGCAGCGCTGCGTGTTCTCACCTCCCCATTCTCACGGGTCAGGGGTAAGTGGAAGTACTGAGGGAGGTGGAAGTACTAATTAACCCTCCCATCCATTTTCATCTCTGGACTCCAGTCATTAGTGTCAAAGCCTGGAAACACATATGCCTTTTATCAAGGCTATAACTTGCCCTCCTCTCACAGTTTATGGGGTTCTGATAAAGATCCTGCCACGTGGGTCATTTTCTATATGGTGTTAAAAGGATTTTTTCAAACCTGTTCTGTCATCTAATGAATGTTACACCCCAGAGTTGCAATTTCAATGCCAATCATGGTAAATTTTGGCAGCAGAGAACGTGTACTTCTGTCATTTCCTATAAAGTCATATATATAAAAGTGTCAAGACCTCTCTAGGGCCCAGAAGAGAAATGCTGGTTTAGACAAATCATGAGCTACAAGCCTTTAATGTGTGTGATGGTTAATTTTATATGTCAACTTGGCTGGGCCATGGTGCCAAAATATTTGGTCAAACATTATTCTGGATAATTTCTATGAAGATGTTATTTGGATGAGATTAACATTTAAATTGGTGGACTTGGGTTACCCTCCATAATGTAGGTGGGCCTCATCTAATCAGATGAAGGCCTTAAAGAATAAAGACTGGCTTCCTCCTACCTCCAAGCAAGAGAGAATTCTACCACAAGATTGCCTTTGGATGGCAGCTGCAACTCTTCTTTGGGTATTCAGCCTCTGGACTACCCTGCAAATTTAGGACTTGCCAAGCCTCTATAATCATTTAAGTCAATTCCTTGAATTCTTAATCCTTCTTGGTCTCTTTGTCTCTCTCTCTCTCTCTCTGTCTTTATATGTTGTGTGTATATATTTACACTGTTGGGTTTCATTTTTCTGGAGAACCCTGATTGATATAACATGTGACCTGTTTTTCTAGTTACCTTATTGTTACATAACAAACAACCCTAAAACTTGGGGTGCCTGGGTGGTTCAGTCCATCAAGCAACTGACTCTTGATTTCGGCTCAGATCATGATTTCATGGCTTCATGAGTTCGATCGCCGAATTAGGCTCTGCATACTGACTGCTCATGGAAACCACTTGGGATTCTCTCTCTTTCCCTCTCTCTCTGTCCTCCCTCCTCTACTCATGCTCTCTATTTCTCTCTCAAAATAAATAAATGAAACCTAAAAGCAAAACAAAACAAAAAACAAACAGCCCTAAAACTTAGTGGCAGAGCTGGGCTGGCTCAGCGATGGTCTGGAATAAAGATTGACTCTTTTTTTAAAAGATTTTTTTTTTTTTAAGCAATCTCTACACCACACAGAGCTTGAACTCACAACCCTGAAATCAAGAGTCACACGCTCCACTGACCCAGCCAGCCGGGCACCCCAAGATTCACTTTTAAGATCACTCTCACACATGGCTAGCAAGCTGGTACCAGCTGCTGTCTGGTAGCTTAGCCAGAGCTATTGGCCAGCACCCCCATTCCTGTCCATGTGCACCACAGGCTAGTGACTCACAGCATAGTGACTGTGTTCCAACCAGCAAACAACCTAGGAGAGAGAACCAGGCAGCTGTACCACCTTTTATGACCTAGCCCAGGAACTCACATAGCATCATCTCAGCCGTAATCACAAGCCCGCCCAGACTTAAGGGGAGAAATTCTAGGGTTGCCAGATAAAATACAAAAATGCTTAGTTATATTTGAATTTCAGATAACAATATTTTTTAGTATTAAGTGTGTCCCATGCAACTTTCAGGTCATACGTATACTAAAAAATTTTTTGGGTTTCCTGTATTTTCTCACTTGTTACATCTGGAAACCCTCTTACAGACCTTCTCTATTGATGAGAGAAGAGTCAAAGTCACATTCTGAGGAGGGCAAATGGAATGACAGTATTGTTGCTCCCATATTTGGAAAAGACTCTGCCTGTCCCAGTCTGCCCTCTGGCCATAAGAGTTGCCACCCCTTACATGTGCGAAATACATCCATCCCTTATCCCTAAGACCATCCATTCTCATCCCTTTAGAAATCAGCTTGAAGTCAGTATCTCACCATCTAGATCAGGTCCAGGTGCAGGTGAAGGTCCTCTGTGGGGTACCATTCCTCAGGTACAATTCCTTGAGTATCATTCCTTTTGTTTTGTTTTAATATTGTTATTTATTTTTTGAGAGACAGAGGGTGAGAGAGAGCAAGTGGGGGAAGGACAGAGAGAGGATCCAAAGTGGGCTCTGTGCTGTCAGCAGCAAGCCCGGTATAGGGCTCAAAACCACAAATCCTGAGATCATGTCCTGAGCTGAAGTTGGATGCTCAACCGACTGAGCCACCCAGGCACCCCATTGAGTATCACTCTTTTTTGTCTAAGTTGATATGCTTCCTTTAAAAATGTTGTGAGCTTTTGTTTCAATTTATAAGCCTCTCCATTAGACCAAAGTCTCACTCACAAATCTCTAGATACGCCCTCCTCTACCTAACCTCCCTGAGGGACTGCAGTCAATGGGACAAGGCCCTTAAGATTCTTAGAAGCCCTATTGTTTTGTTTCTTGTTTTTGTTGTTTGCCTTAATTCACAAAT
The DNA here is from genome assembly GCF_023721935.1 of Panthera uncia. Classification (NCBI taxonomy): domain Eukaryota; kingdom Metazoa; phylum Chordata; class Mammalia; order Carnivora; family Felidae; genus Panthera; species Panthera uncia. The sequence continues at coordinate 24,051,697 of NW_026057579.1, read as the reverse complement.
AAATCAACATGAAACAATACATTAATAAAAGAAAGGATAAGAACCATAAAATCCTCTCAATAGATGCAAAAAAAAGAATTTGATGAAATACAGCATCCTTAATTGATAAAAACCCTCAAGAAAGTAGGGATCATATGTGGAATTTAAGAAACAAAACAGATAAACACAGGTGAAGGGAAGGAAAGATATGTTAAAAACAGGGAGATGAACCATAAGAGACTCTTAAATACAGAGAACAAACTGAGGGTTGCTGGAGGGGAGGTGGGCAGGGGGATGGGCCAAATGGGTGATGGGCATTAAGGAGGGCACTTATTGGGATGAGCACTGGGTATTATATTTGAGTGATGAATCCTGAAACCAATACTACACTGTATGTTAGTTAACATAGAAATCCTGAATTTAAATAAATAAATTAAAAAAAAAGAAAGTAGAGATAGGGTGAACACACCTCAACATCATAAAGGCCATATACAAGAGACCCACAGGTATTATCCTTAATGGGGAAAAACTGAGAGCTTTCCCCCTAAGGTCAGGAACATGACAGGGAGGTCCACTCTCACCACTATTGTTCAACATAGTACTGGAAGTCCTGGCCTCAGCAATCAGACAACAAAAAGAAATAAAAGACATACAAATTGGCAAGGAAGAAGCCAAACTTTTACTCTTCACAAATGACATGATACTCTATGTGGAAAAACCTAAAGACTCCACCAAAAAACTGTTAGAACTGATACATGAATTTGCAGTCGCAGGGTATAAAATCAGTGTATAGAAATTGGTTGTATTTCTATACACCAATAATGCAGCAGCAGAAAGAGAAATCAAGGAACAGATCCCATTTACATCTGTACCGAAAATCACAAAGTACCTGGGAACAAACCTAACCAAAGAGGTAAAAGTTCTGACAACTATAGAAAGTTTATGAAAGAAATTGAAGAAGGCACAAAGAAATGGAAAAACATTCCATGCTTATGGATTGGAAGAACAAATATTGTTAAAATGTCTGTAGTACCCAACGCAATCTCACATTTAATGCAACCCCTATCAAAATAACACCAGCATTCTTCACAGAACTGGACCACACGATTCTAAAATTTGTATGGAACCAGAATATACCCCAAATACCCAAAGAAATCCTGAAAAAGAAAACCAAATCTGGAGGCATCACAATTCCAGATTTCAAGCTGCACCAAGACAATATGGTATTGGCATAAAAACAGACATATAGATCAATGGAACAGAATAGAGAGCCCAGAAATGGACTCACAAATGTATGGCCAACTGATCTTCAAAAAAGCAGGAAAGAATATCCAGTGGAAAAAAAGACAGTCTCTTCAGCAGATGGTGCTGGGAAAACTGGACAGCAACATGCAAAAGAATAAAACTGGGTCACTTTCTTTCATCATACACAAAAATAAATTCAAAATGGATGAAAGACTTAAATGTGAGACAGGAAATCATCAAAATCCTATAGGAGAAAATAGGCAGCAACCTCTTTGACCTTGTCTCGGGAGACAAGGGAAACAAAAGCAAAAACGAACTACTGGGACCTCACCAAGATAAAAAGCTTCTGCACAGCTAAGGAAATAATCAACAAAAACTAAAAGGCAACTATCAGAATGGAAGAAGATATTTGCAAATGGCATATTAGATAAAGGGTTAGTATCCAAAATGTATAAAGAACTTACCAAACTCAACACCCAAAACACAAATAATCCAGTGAAGAAATGGGCAGAAGACATGAACAGACACTTTTCCAAAGAAGACATCCAGATGGCTAACAGACATGAGAAAAGATGCTCAACATGACTCATCATCAGAAATACTAATCAAAACCACAAAGAGATTCATTCCACCTCACACCTGTCAGAATGGCTAAAATTAACAACTCAGGCAACAACAGATGTTGGCAAGGATGTGGAGAAAAGGGAACCCTTTTCCACTGCTGGTAGGAGTACAAACTGGTGCAGCCACTCAGGAAAACATTGTAGAGGTTCCTCAAAAAATTAAAAATAGAATTACCCTAACACCCGAAGGGTCACGTGCACCTTGTTGGAGCATGCAACCTAGAGAGTGTATCCTAGAGGATACTCTAGGTGAATTTCTAGCATTTCTAGGGAGATTTTTGGGTTGAAGGAACATACGTGGTTCTGTTACATGTTGCCAAACTCCTCTTCACACAGGGTTCTTTCCCTTTTGAAGCTTCACCAGCAAAGTATGAAACCATCAACTAACCATAGCCTTGCCAGCAGAGCACATTGCCACGTTTTCAAATTTTGCTAATCTATTGGGTAAGAAATGGCATTTCAGTGTGGTTTTAATGCCTATTCTTCCTATCATGAGTAAGGACAACACCTTTTCGTATGTTTTGGAGCCACTTTTGTATCTCTTTTTGTGAATTGTCTGTGTTTTTGCCCATTTTTCCTCCCAAATTTTAGAAGTTCTTTAAAATTAGAGTTAGGAGCCCTTTATCTGTGATACTGTCGTGAATATTTTCTCCCAGTTTTATTGCCTTTGGATTTTGAGTTGCAGCACGATTTTTTTTTTTCTCTATTGAAGTGAAAATGGAGATCACACATGTGTTCTAGTGCTTATGTGGTTTCAGTTAGCTGACTTTGGTATTCATTTTGTTCCCCATTTTTTTTCTTCTTCTGAAGATTCCTGACCCTTTTGTCAAGTTAAAGAAGTGCTTAAAATATTTTATTCAGAAATTGTAGTGGTGTTTACCAGGGTGTTTCATTCAGAGGATTGAATCTGCCATGCTGCTGGAAATACAGGGAGCTAATCTCTTCTCTGCAGTCCTTGAAGAAGACAGTGTGGTTTACCCCCCAATTCCTGGACCTACAGTATTACAACCTGTCAGTCCTTTCAGTCATTTGCTTTTGACTGATCACACTATTTTCCTCTAAAGCTATTGGGAAAAAGAAAACAGTGCATGCTAACTTTTTCCTAAAAGCTTCCTTCTGTATTTGCTTAAGATACAATAAAATATAGATTATTCAGCTAAGTCTATATATTTTTAAAGGAAAGATCTCAAGCAAAAGCAAGCTTAATTTGAAAATATGGTGCTTGAATTCTAGACATGGTTAGCAAATATTAAGACAATTCAAATTTTCCTCAAGATATAAACCCAAACAGGAGCATACTCTTCAGTATTACAGATATTTGTTTAATGGATAAATGAAACTCAAATAATCAGTTATAAATAATTATTTTAAAAAAATTTTAAAAAATTTTTATTTATTTTTGAGACAGAGAGTGTGAGTCGGGGAGGCACAGAGAGAGAGGGAGATACAGAATCTGAAGCAGACTCCAGGCTCCGAGCTGTCAGCACAGAGCCCGATGTGGGACTTGAACTCACGAACCATGAGATCATGACTGAGTGTAAGTCAGACACTTAACTGACTGAGTCACCTGGGCGCCCCCAGTTACAAATATTTAAATTGTCCTTATCAATGAAGTACAGAAATGCTACTTCATTAGGAGATCATTAACTATTGTTACAAGGTATCTATGCTTCTTTCCCTGTGATCTAGAATTGACTAGGTATAACAGCTTATAGTAATTGTACACATGGTTCTTATGCAGCCAAAAAGGTGCCCAGATTTCACGTAATGGAATTTCTATTTCTTCGCACAATTATAGATGAAAACAAAACTCAGATTTTTGGAAGACCCCTCTCTCTAGTCCCAGGACACACTCCTGGATTTGATCTAGTTTAATCATTGCTCCTTGTACCTGGTGCTTTTGCATTCAGCACCACAGACATTGCTCCGAGCAGATGTTTTTGCATAGGAGGCTGCTTGCAGCAAAACTTAATTTTCTATCAGCTGATTTTGGTCTCCAGCTCTCCAGATTTCACTGTAATTTCTCTCACATTCTGAATTTGATGAAAGGTTTTAGATGAGCTGTTGGTTAAAAGACAAAGCTGCTAAGATTTTTACTAGACCAAATATGATCTCTACTGCCAAGGACACATTTTGGCAATCGTTGTCATTTTTAATGATAAAGTATGGAAATCTGAAAAGAAGGTTTGCGAAAAAAAAGATTTCTCTCAAAATGCTCCAAAAATTTACTATCTATAAGGCATGCTCCTCATTATCCCCCTTCTCACTCAATTCTTAGTTCCCAGCAGCTGCATGGTCTCTGTGGCTAGCTCTCTGTGGAGTGTTTGCTTAGTCAGTGTTGGTGGACTCAAAGAATGATCCAACAGGAGCAGACAGTACATGAGGACACATTGGCAAATCTCTTAGATCTGAAATGGTTTCAGTGATGGTCTGATACTACACGACTTAAGTGGATTTAAATATGGAATAATAACCATCATAGTCTTTAGTTCTTAGGTGAGAAGGTTATTGTCTTCATAGTTGGCTATAAATATTGCAGGAAGCACAAGCAGCTATCAGATTATTATTAAATTAATTCTAAGAATGTGAACTATTTAGGGCCAAAGCTATGGACAATATCAAAGGAAATTAAGTACACTGAAACGACGTGATGTTTGATGTGGAATATCTGTGGAAAATCTGAGGCTCCCTTTCTTTGCTCTGGCTCACGATGGGTTTTAGACTGTTTTCACAGACACCGTTCCTGTCTGAAGCTCACAACAGTCTTGTGGGGCATGTGGCTCAGAAAGTTTCTGTGCCTTTTGAGAGGCCAGGAATCTGAACCTTAGAAGGGCTGATTCACCTTCAGAGGTTTCCAGCATTATTGGCAGAGTTCAGACTGAAATACAGAACTCTGGCCTCTTCATCCAGTGCTCTTTCTTGTTCTAACATTGGAAGAAAATAAAACATAAGAAAGAAAGGGGTAAATAAGTTCACTTTCATCTGTTGTTACAAATGGTAGGTTTATATACAAAATTTTTTAAATGTAGTAAATTTGGTGAACATTATAATAGACTTTCTAGGGTTAAAATGTCTTTTTACAATTCAGATATAAGGTGAAAATAAGCTTTGTGGAATAATAAAGCCCTATGAGGGAGTAAATGGTAACACTGACTCTACTGGTTAGCAGGGTGTTTTTCTTAGTAGGATCTCTTACTAGGGAGACCCTCAGCATACACTCCCATATGCAGTGAAAGTGGAAGTCCTGCTAGGCTTTGCTGGGGTTTCCTAGAGGAAACACCTCTCTTCCACACTCTGCACTGGATGGATGGATGGCAGTGCTCTGGAGAGTCAATGTGGGTTGCTACTTAGTAGGAAATTTCAGAAACCTCCCTCTAAGGCATTAGTTGTAGACCAGAGGAGAGGAGATGCTGAGAATGAAGGCAGAGATGGGACTCAGAAGGCACATGCTAGACTGTCATCATTGTTTGAAAATTTTCTGATGCAGAACCTGGTATAACACCATCATCCACTGTGGGATGGAGGTTACTTTCCAAGGCCCAGATCGAACAATGTATTTTTATGCTTAGAGAGAGAATTCACAGGTAGAGGTATCCCAGCACTGCAAAGGACAGTCCTTTTTTTTTTTTTTTTTTTTAATGTTTATTTACTTTTGAAAGAGAGAGAGGGAGACAGAATCCAAAGCAGGCTCTGCACTGATAGAACAGAGCCTGATGTGGAGCTTGAACCCATGAATGTGAGATCATAAGGTGAGCCAAAGTAAGAGGCCCAACCAACTGAGCCACCCAGATGCCCCAGGACAGTCCTTTTTGTGGCTGTGCTTCTCTCTGTTGCCAGACATGCTAGGGCTGGTGCATCTTGAATGGGGGAATAAAATCCCCCATTCTCATTTCTTGGCTCTTAAGAAATTACTCTAGAAATTCAGCCTCCAGTTCATTTGGTTACATATGTGCAAAATGCACATGTGTGAAAATGCAGCTAAACATAATAGCACTTAAATCAGCACTTAAAAAAAGGTTTTGGATAGTTAAAACTCTTGAAGCCTGATCCCATATTCTGAGATACAATTTAGGGACTATATTAGGCCAGAAAGTTTCTTTGCAAATCCCCTCGAATTTTGTAGCATGATGTTTTGTGTTAACAGTTGTTAAAATGCAAGTTATCGAGTGGAAAGCCTGGCAAGAGCATCTATACTGAGCTTAGGCACCCTCCCTTTGGGTCCCTCAAAGTTAGGAGCTTTGCATTTTCCCTGTAGCTGGGGCTGGGGCTGGGATTGTGGCTGGAGCCAGGGCCAGTGTTGACACATAAAACAATTCTTTAGAAAACAGAGGGGATTTAGGAAGCCAAATGCAAAACTAGTAATGATTGGAAGAAATCTCATTTATGATAAACCAACTTGTAAGTACAAATTGGACCAAATCATTGAGCTACTTTCTTGAGCAGCCTTAGTTTTATTCCCCCCAGTGCTGTGTCTGTACCTGCCTGGCATTCTGCTGGCCACGAAGGCATTCACGTGTACGTTCAGGTCTAAGCCTATTCTAATGGTTCACGTCATTCACAAATGGGGGTCTTCAGAGCCCAGCCCTCCTGAGGCCTTTGGGAAGCAGACAAAGGGATGAGAAGGAAGGCATTTTGGCACGAAGCTCTTAGTTAAGGCATCTTTGCAGGCTCTAATCCACCATCCACACTTGCCACCAGAAGTGCCTTCCCAAAACACAGATCCAGTCATGTCACACTCATCTTTCTGGCACACTGCTCCAGCTTTCAAACAGTTCAAACTCAGGCCACCTGGTGTCTTATCATCTTTGCTTAGGTGGCCCCTTCTGCCTGGAAAAAACAGTCACCACAATGACAAAAGAAATCCCCAAGACCCATTTAGATTTCAAGGCTCTGTTTTGGTGTTTTTTCTTTTGTGAACAATTCCATGATTTCCCACCTTTATCTTTACTTCTAAGATAGAACTAGGCTCCCTGTTTTTTATGTGTCACCAGAACACAGTGCTACTTATGGATTATACTGCAGGTAACTCTTTGCAGACGTGTGCACATGAATGAGCTGTATGTCAAGCTTGTTGTGGGCTGAGCCATATCTTCTTCCCATATGTTGTACAATGGAGGCTCTTAGAAAATGATAAATTAGTCAGTTAAAGGAGCAAACACAAGAATCCCAGAAGAACCATGAGGTTTCCGGTTATCAGAAGATATCGTTTATTTTTGTGATTTCACCTATGCTCTAAACACTGATGATTTCCTCTCCGTCCTACACCTCTCTCCTGAGCTCCAGATTTGTATCTCCAATGCCAATTAGTCATCGTCACCTGGATGTTTCTTAAGCACCTCAAACGCAACATGCCCATGGCTTACCCTACAATCTCCCTCCCAGTGCCCAGTTTTCTTTTCCTGATCCCAGTGAATGTCATCACCAGTCACTTACACTCCAAATCCTGGAACCATCAACTTCAGTAAATATTTGTTGAGTGACTACCTTAGACCTTGCACTGGGAAAATATTTTGATATGCATTGCCTTATCTTTGGCTTTGGCTTTGTCTTCATACCAGCATTTCAGCCCTACTCTACCAATCCAACCTGACTTCGATCTGCTCACTTTGCTACAGAGTTCCCCTCCCCCTCCTCTCCTCTTGGCAGCAAATGTCCTAGTTAAAGTTCCAAAACCTGTCACTTATCATTGTAATCCACACAGAATAAAGTCCACATCCAGCTCATCATCTAGAGCTCTGCATTGTCTTCTCTGACCCAACTACCTAGCCTCTCCTTAGGTGCCCTCCTGCACCCCAGAGCTTCCATCTCCAACAATACTGATGGGCTAATTTGTTTTTGCAAGTCTTTCTCTACCATGGTGTCAGGCTGGAGACGTTGTTCCATTTCCTGGGGGCCCTTTATCCTGTTCTATACTGTTTGAAATCCTACCCAACCTTAAGGTTACCAATTTTTCAGTATCTCCTTGGATTTTAGTAATCACTGCTTCTCCTATACTTCCAGAGTCCTTGCTTTGTGTTATGGTGGTCACAGCCATCCTGGGAGGGCTTAGTGTGAGGTGCAAGAGGGAGCAGTCAGTCTGTCTGGTTCTACTTCTAATTTAGAATAGGACAATCCATCATTGGTCATAATCGCCATGATCTTTAATTATTATGCCTTGAATCTGTGGATGGAGAACACCCCAAACCAATGTACTTTTGGGAGCTTTGCTGCTTCACTGATTTAAAAATTAAAAAGTTATTGGAAACACATACATGTCCTATGAAAACAAAACAAGCAAAGCAAAACTTTGGACGGAGTGTGGTAGCATCGCTGTGGGAGTTTCAAGGAAAGGGCAGGGAGTGGCCAGCTGGGTTAAGGAGGCTTAGATGGAGACAGTAATAACATCAGATGACCATGGCAGTGATAACATCAAGGCAGGCCCTAAGATAAGTGTCACATCATTTGTTGGGGGTGCATTAGGTAATTGTCCTACTTTGCCACAGCTGGCGTGAAGTGAAGTAAACTTGGCCGTGATTACTGTGTGAAAACATGGTGTGGAGCCAGTAGTAGGTAATGTTAAAACTTTACCTGGAATCAGAATGATTAATTCAGGGTAAAGTTCAATAGGCTGAAGAAGCACATAGATAGTAGAGCATAATTTGGGCCAAAACAACAACAAAAAATTTAACATTTTCTCAATTTTATTTTACCTCTTGAATTATATGGAAAATCACTTCCAAACTTTGATATTCTGGTAACATGGCACTGCATGCTAAGTAACACTGATTTTTAAAGTCATTTACTCCCTGCTGGGGAGTGTCCTCACCGAGGAAGATGCTGACTGCGTGAGGGCAAGTCACGCAGGGCACGCAAGTCACTCAGGGCAAGTCCCTGGCTTTCACCAAGGAGAGCTGGTGAGGACTCCAACTTGCATCAAACCATGCAGCTCCAAGCACCAGAGACTGAAGGGGAGAAAGAGGAATGCCTTCCCCAGAGTGGAGGACAGCAGTCCCCTTCGGGGTTGCTGGGATGGCTGCCTTTTGCTGGAAGCAAAAGAGGGGCTCCTGATGCACTCTCCTGTCTGAGAAACACTGGCTTAAGAACATGGGATATGTTGTGAGGGTTCTGCCCCTCACCCCCACCAAGCAGGTGCCGGTGTCTCTTCACTGAGGAGACCAGACTTAGGGTCTACAGCCCTGTGTTTCATGCAGGCACCATTAGAAGCCGGCTGGGTCACCTGGAGTTATGAGCATGTTTTCCATTGTTCTACTGAGCATGAACAATCCCTTCTTCTCCTCCTAGTGCTAGAAAGGAGATCTGAAAGCTGGCAGGGTGAAGGATGGGGAAGCACTTTGTGTTAGAATGTCTGATAGCCCACCATTAGCCTGTGAGCTAAGGCAAAGTCCTTAGTCTGCCTGGAAGGGGTCAGACACTAATTATCACTCATCAGCATCTTGACTCTTTCCTGAGAGACCCTATCTGAGGATGAGGTTTAAAAGGAAGAAAAAAAGAAAGGAGCCCTGAGGTCTAGACACTGATGGGGCGGGCTGCCCAGAAAACCAGGGATAAGGATATCACAGGTCATCTGTAAGAGTGAGGGAGGGAAGACAGAAGAGGAAGACCAGAGATATGGGGAGCATGGTGTTGGAAGGACAGATGGAAAGAAATAGAAAACCCTCCCTTGCCTCCGTTGGTTCCTGGGCTTGCCTTGTCCGAAAGGGAATAGATTCAGCCAGAGATCCCACCCGCTCTGGCTGACCAGGGAGCCTCACTCAGACAAGCAGACAGCAGGTCTGGGAGCAGGGACAAAGCCTGAGGCCATAATGGCCTTTCTTTCCACTGAGAGCCAGAGTTAAGCTCATTTAAAGAGACTTGGTGGAGAGGGGGCTGTGCCAGAGAAAACAGACAAGCAAAACAGAACCTCACCCAAGACTGCAGGCTGAGAAAATGGACAGAGGAACATGGATTTCTTTCTGATATGGGGGCTTGGCCGTAAATGGCAAAACATGTAAAGGCCCTGTTGGGAAAACAGGTTACACAGAGAAGACCATTTCCTTAAAGAGCAGTTTGTCCTCAGCATACATCGAATTTTTACCTCCTTGAACACACAGCCCTTAAGTCAAGGTTTTTCAGCCTCAGCGACTATTGGCATTTGGGGCCAGATAGTACTTTCGTGGGAGGGGGCTGTCCTATGCATTGTAGGGTGTTTTCGCAGCATCTGTGGTCTCTACCTATTAGATGCCACTAGCACCCTCTCCCCAATGTGACAGTAAAAAATGTTTCCAGACATTTCTTTTTTTAAATATGTATTTATTTTGGGGAGCGTGCATGCAGGGGAAGGGCAGAGAGAGGAGGACAGAGGATCTGAAGTGGGCTCTGTGCTGACAGGCTGACAGCAACAAGCCCAATGTGGGGCTCGAACTCATGAACTGTGAGCTCATGCCCTAGCTGAAGTCGGACATTCAACCAACTGAGCCACCCAGGCGCCCCTGTTTCCAGACATTTCTAGATGCCCATGGGGGTACAAAATCTCCCCTGTCTGGGAACAACTTGCTTAGATGTTGTAAAGGAGGATGTTTGTTACTTTGTTCAACGATTTCCTGGCCTCAGTTTTTCTTTTTTTCCATCCTTGGACTAAGTTTATAAACTCCATTTTCTGTAATTAATTTGTTCATTCATTCAATCAAGTTTCCTCCTCATTAAAGGGGTAGTGGTAACAAGAAAGGACATTTTGGAAGTTCAAATGAGACCGTGTTTGAGCAAATGGTAGATCAGCTGTGTCTTATTTAACTAATTAGCAGCATAATCAGTACATTTGCAAAATTATTAATGGAGGCAGCGTAGAATGCTTCACTGAAGCACTGAGTTCGGAGTCAGAAAACCTGCGGCCCAGGCTCTGCCCACACATGTGGGCTTCAGCAACTCACCCTTGCCAAATGGGCTTCCTGTGGACATGTGTGGCACACCCACATGGGTATTGTCATCTTACTTTTCCACTTTACGAAGTTAGAAGCACATAGTATAAACTTTCCACTAGGAAGCTTTCTGCAGAATGGTTTGTGTTGGTCTCAGTAGTAATCTGCATTAAATGCATCAAACACAGGAGGGGTGATTTGTATAGGTAAACCCAGAGAGACACACAGGTATAAAGGAACCAGGTAGGAAATTGCAAAAGTGATCCGTTTGATGAATCATATGGGAAGAATCACATACATGCTTATCAGAAACACGAAAATAGGAAATACCTTTAGCAAATGACTGAAACAGAAAGCAATTAGCAAAAACCTAAATTTCACAAGAGGCTAGAACTGACTGACTTCATAGAAAATGCTCTAATAGTTATTTTTTAAAAAGGGGAAGTGGAAGGAGCATCTGGTACATGAACCCCTGAGCAAGTTGCCTATATGCAAATTCACTTTAGAGGGATTGATTTTAGGCCAACTGGCTTTAGTTAAATTGTTTTCTTAGAAAGTTGCACTGCTCTGGTGATTCTGGTTACACGAAAGTTTTTGGAGTAAAAAGAAACAGTGTAGGTGGATACAGGAAAAGTAAAATGAGGCAGTGTTAAAGGACAGGTTTCTTCCCAAAGGCTATATCCCCGCAGGCCTGGAACGTAACAAAGTGGAGACATGGCTGGCACTGACCCTCAGGGGAGGTCCCTGTGGCAAGAAGCCTTCCCCAACCAGCGTCTCCACCCTGGTGCTCAGTAACTCCTTGTCCTACTTCATTCTTCCTCACAGTACAGACCCCAGTTCAAGTTATGTATTTATTTGTTTATTTGCTTATTGTTGGTTTCCTGCACACCATCCCCCTCAAGTAGCATACACATGCACTCATACATATGTGTGCACACATGCGTGCACACACATATAAACACGTGCACACACACAGATGTTAACTCTTCAGTTACTACTGTCTTCTCTAGGGCTTTTCCTTCCTGCTCCTTCAGAACCTTTAGGCACTGAATATTGTTTATTTGCTTATTTAGCATTAGATGTTGGGCTACTTACACCCTGACAGTTGATCCTCAGGACATGTCTGCCAGGTAGGGATCACATCGCATTTTTAAGAAGTTCACAGATCTAGTAGGGTGGGTTCAATGGATTCACAATAAATCATTTATTTTAGACATGAAGAATAAGGTGTTCAGAGAGGGATAGTAACACGCTGAAGATCACACAGTTAATAATGAGACTAGCAGGTATTTAAAGCAAACAACTAAAATCGTTCTAAAATGCCTTAGTGCTCTAAAGGAGCAATAAGCATCAGGCAAAGTATCCTTCAACTTCCACCAGGACCCACTGTGCACTTTGGGTCTGTTCCATGCCTGGGGACAGAAAAGAGGCATGGAAGGCCTGTGGAAGGTCATGTGACGTACCTGGTGAGGTGGGCGACATCTGCTCAGGTCCCCAGCTCTGGGCTCCTGAACCCGGAGATGGTGCTTGAGAAGCTCTTTCCAATAGAAATATAAAGGAATTACATTACTGGGTATTTACCCAAAGAAAACGAAAACACTAATTTGAAAACGTATCTGTACCCCTATGTTTATTGCAGTATTATTTGCAATAGCCAAGATATGGAAGCAGCCCAAGTGTCCCTTGATAGATGAATAAAGAAGATGTAGTATACACATACAATGGAATATTATTCAGCCACAAAAAAGAATGAAATCTAGTCATTTGTAACAACATGGATAGATCTAGAGGATATAATGTTAAATGAATTAAGTCAGTCAGAAAAAGACAAACACCATATGATTTCATTCATATGTGGAATTTAAGAAACAAAACAAATGAACAAACTAAAAAAAAAGAGACAAAAAAAAAAAAACAGACTCAGAGAACAAACTGGTTGCCAGAGGGGAGGTGGAAGGGGGCTGGGTGAAATAGGTGAAGGGGATTAAAAGTACACTTATCCTGATGAGCACTGAGTAATGTATTTATTGAATTTTTAAATCACAATATTGTATACCTGAAACTAATATAACACCATGTTAATCATACTGGTTTTAATGGTTTTAAAACAAATAATAAATAAATATTTAAAAAATATGCAATGTGATCCATAATTAATTTAGAATTTTCTAGTAGCCACATTTTAAAAAAAGGAAAAAGAAATAGGTAAAATTAATTTTTAACATATTTTATTTTACCCACTATATCCAAAATGTTACCATTTCAACGTGCCATTAGTGTAAAAATTAGTTATGTTGTATTTTACATTAGCTCTGATGTTAAAGTAAACCAAAATTTAATATTCGGTTCTTCAGGTGCTCCAGCCACATGTCAAGTGCTCCATAGCCATATGTGGCTGGTGATGGTGGTGATGGAGAGCACAGGGCTAGAAATATTTGGTGCTGGTGGCAGTGAGGAGGAGCTTCCCTCATGTGTCTCTGTGTGTAGTATCTCATTAAGGAACTTAAAGACTCTCCAACATGGCTGGACTCTCCAGGGTGGCTGGACTGTTTACACAGTGGCTGTGTCTCCAAAAACAGGACAGAAGCTGCATGCCTTTCATTATCCAGTCTCGAAAATCACATCGCGTTGCCTCTATTATATTACATTGTTGTCCATAAACTAAGTTTGATGGGAAAACAGCCATGCTCGAGTGGTTGCAGTGCAAAACCTAAAATATTTACTGTCTGGTCCTTGACAGGAAAGGTTGCTAATCTCTTCTGTAGAACATCACAATTTGGGATGGCATGATTTTTAAGTGGGTTTTTAAATGGCAGAATAAAGTTAAGATGGTGCCACCTTCTCATCTTGGAGATTAAATCAAAGCAGCAATGAAAACAAAAATCAGGCATATTTCCATATTCAACAAAAAAGGAAACATCTATAACCTCGAACCACAAACTATGAGGAAATGCAGTGGAGGTTGAACAAGAGGAACCATGAGATGATGTGTGTGTCTGGATATCTGAGAGAAAGCTGGCAGAACAGAGTTCTCTAAAGTGGATGGCCCATCCTGAGGGGCAAAATCAACAATTTCTTATTTGGAACAATGGGGATATCATGAGCAGAGTGACAGCCGGAGGGCTCTTGAACTTGATTTGCCACCAGGGATTGTCAAAGGTAGACAGTGCTGTATCAGAGACCCTGCCATATTGTAAGAAGAGTAGAGGAGAGAGATTCTCTACTGACAGCAGCACCCTCCAAATCCCCAAATTGACTGGAAGAGGTAAAAGCCATTCTTCATTTCTTCACAGGTGTAGTATATTAGTTTCCTACTGCTGCCATAACAAATTTTCATAAACTTGGCAGCCTAAAACAGCAGGAATGTATTCTATCACAGTTTTGGAGGCCAGAAGTTTGAATTCAAGGTGTTGGCAGGGCTATGTTCCATCTGAAGTCTCTAGGGAAGAATCCTTCCTTGCCTCTCCCAGCCTCTGCTGGTCCTGCCATTCCTTGGCTTGTCATAACTCCAGTCTTTGCCTACATCTTCACATGGCTTTCTTTCCCATGTCTCTATGGCTGTGCATCTTAACTTTCTCTCTCCTTTCTCTAATTAGGACACCAGTTATTGGATTTAGGGCCTACCCTAAATTCAGGATAATGTCATACCAAGACCCTTAACTTAATTAGATCTGCAAAGACCCTATTTCCAAACAAGGACACATTCACAGTACCAAGGTTTAGGATTTTGGGCATCTCTTTTTGGGAGACACAATTCAACCCACTCCTGAGAGTGTGGTGATTTTAATTTGTTTTTTAATGTTTATTTATTTTTTTGAGAGAGACACACAGAATGAGAGTGGGTTAGGGGCAGAGAGAGAGGGAGACACAGAATCCAAAGCAGGCTGTAGGCTCTGAGCTGTCAGCACAGAGCCCGACACGGGTCTCAAACTCAGGAGCCGAGAGATCGTGACCTGAGCCAAAGTCCGATGCTCAACCGACTGAGCCACCCAGGTGCCCCGAGGGTGTGGTGATTTTAAAACATGGCCCCAAATTCTTTGAGATTCCTTTCTTCAGAGGGAGGAGTCTATGGCTTGTCTGTATGAATCTAGTGACCTACCCATTAAACAATAATTACTGATTCTTCCCTCCCTCCAACTCTTAGTAAACTTTATCTATGTCTCTATGAATTTACATGTTCTAGATATTTCATGTAAATGTATCATATAATACTTTTTTTTACCTGGCTAATTTCACTTGACATAATGTCTTCAGTTTTCACCCACATTGTAGTATGCATCAGAACTTCATTCTTTTATTATTATTATTATTAATGAAAAATATTCCTTTGTATGTATATACTACATCTTGTTTATCTATTTGTCTACCTGTTGATGGACACTTAGGTTATTTCCACTTTTTGGCTATTGTGGCTAACACTACTATGAACATTGGCAGACAAGTATCTGTTTGAGTCCCTGTTTTCAGGTGTATACCTATGAATGGAATGGCTGGTCCAATACGGTGATTTTTTGTTTAGTGTTTTGGAAGAACCAACAGACTTTTCCAGAGTGACTGCACCATTTTACATTCCCACCAGCAATGCACAAGTGTTCCAATTTCTCCACATCCTCACCAGTACCTACTATTTAAAACATTTTTTTTATTATGAAATTTATTGTCAAATTGGTTTCCATACAACAATACCCAGTGCTCATCCCAACAGGTGCCCTCAATACGCATCACCCACCCATCCCTCCTTCCCACCCCCCATAAACCCTCAGTTTTTTCTCAGTTTTTAGGAGTCTCTTATGTTTTGGCTCCCTCCCTCTCTAACCATTTTTTTTTCTTCGCCTCCCCCATGGTCTTCTGTTAAGTTTCTCAGGATCCACATAGGAGTGAAAACATATGGAATCTGTCCTTCTCTGTATGACTTATTTCACTTAGCATAACACTCTCCAATTCCATCCATGTTGCTACAAAAGGCCATATTTCATTCTTTCTCATTGCCACGTAGTATTCCATTGTGTATAATATTCTGCACAGCAAAGGAAATAATCAACAAAACTAAAAGGCAACCAATGGATGGGAAAAGATATTTGCAAATGACATATCAGACAAAGGGCTAGTATCCAAAATCTATAAAGAGCTCACCAAACTCCACACCCGAAAAACAAATAATCCAGTGAAGAAATGGGCAGAAAACATGAATAGACACTTCTCTAAAGAAGACATTCAGATGGCCAACAGGCACATGAAAAGATGCTCAACGTCACTCCTCATCAGGGAAATACAAATCAAAACCACACTCAGATACCGCCTCATGCCAGTCAGAGTGGCTAAAATGAACAAATCAGGAGACTATAGATGCTGGAGAGGATGTGGAGAAACGGGAACCCTCTTGCACTGTTGGTGGGAATGCAAACTGGTCCAGCTGCTCTGGAAAACAGTGTGGAGGTTCCTCAAAAAATTAAAAATAGACCTATCCTATGACTCAGCAGTAGCACTGCTAGGAATTTACCCAAGGGATACAGGAGTACTGATGCATAGGGGCACTTGTACCCCAATGTTTATAGCAGCACTCTCAACAATAGCTAAATTATGGAAAGAGCCTAAATGTCCATCAGCTGATGAATGGATAAAGAAATTGTGGTTTATATAGACAATGGAATAAAACATTTTAATTACAGCCATTCTAATAGTTATATCTCATTGCGATTTTGATTTGTATTTCCCTAATGACTAGTGATGTGCAGAATCTTTTCATGTGTTTATTGACCATTTTTAGATCTTCTTTGGGGACATGTCTTTTAAAAGCCTTTGCCCATTTTTTAATCGAGCTGTTTGCCTTTCTGTTGATAGGTTGTAGGTATTCCTTCTATATTCTGGATATTAACTAACCTCTTATCAAATACATGATTTACAAAGAATTTTTTCCCCCTTGCCATGGTTGCCTTTTCATTCTGTTGATAGTGTCTTTTGATGCACAAAAGTTTTTAATTTTAATGGAGTCCAGTTTATCTATGTTTTTCTTTTGTTGCCTGTGTAAACCACAGTATCAACTGTCTTGAGTTGTATAACAAGTGATGTCTTTCAGCTGAATTGTCCTCAATATTCCAATGCCTATAAGATGCATAATATCACCTGTTTTAGAGTCGATTTTTCTTCCTAGAGATAACGTGTGTGTGTGTGTGTGTGTGTGTGTGTGTGTGTGTGTATGTTTCCATCTTGGATGGGGACAAGAAGTTTGGACAATAAGGTATAGCAGTTGTGTGTATGTGTGTGCATTCAGATGAAAGCACTTTATTCTGTGGATGCAGGTGGATTTTCCAAGTACCCCAGAAACACAGAAAGTCATCCTCTAACTTTGTGGACTTCAAATATAATTTTCTTTCCATGTCTAGGAAACAAAAGCACACTCATAAAGTACATTCAAGAACCTATGGAAAGATTTGGGTCCCAATTCCAGATACTCTTTCTTTCAGAATAGATTTAATTCATGGAAACTGCTGGAATATTGACTTAATCAGTATAAAAGTTTAAAGACAAACTTGACATGAGCCTCATGATTTCCTTAAATTCATATTTCCAAGTGATAGCAACATGGAAGCAGTGGTCTGAAAGAGCAGAATTGGAAAATATTTAAATAAGCCATTAGTCCTGCCAACTCAACACCAGGGCATCTTGACCGCACATTTGGAACTACAAGAAACAAGTCATAAACCTCTGAACTCTGGGAATGATTAAATTACATCTGGCATTAGAAGAGGCAGGGTGAGGTCCTTCAAGCTAGCCACAGCTGATCCTTGGAGTATGTTTCTAGCCTCTCTGGGAGGAAGCTAAATGGAGCCAATGAGCCTGAGTGGACATTTATCAACAGGAAGGGAAGGCCAAAGGTCACAAGAAAGGGTAAGAGAAAACGGAAAAGAAGGGTATAGGACTAAAGTGTTGCCAAGGACAGCTTTGTATAAGGTGGAGTCTGATGGAGAAAGGAGGAAGAATAAAGCTTTTCTTTCTAGAACCACTCCAGCTAAGCATGAATGTGGATGTGAAAAACTGGAGCAGGAGAATCCAGAAATTCTGTTCTAGAAATCAGTACCTCTCCAACTTCAATGTGCCTTCGAATGGCCAGAGGATCTTGTTAAAATGCGGATTCTGACGAAGTTGTTCTGGGGTAGGACTGACGTTCTGCATTCATAACTACTCTCAGGTGATTCGATGTTGCTGCCCCCCCCCCCACTTTAAGTAGCAAGGCTATACATTGAAGATAAGGTAGAAAAAGAAATGAAAGAAATGAAGGAAGGATGGAGGGATAGATACTCTAAGAGTTTCTCTGTGGATCACACCATGGGACTATCTAGATGAGGTCCTTAGTTTCTTCTGCAACTGAATCTCCTGAGTAGGGTCCACAACAGAATTCTTTCTTGTAAGAATTGTGGCTGTTGACTTCTCTTGAATCTGTGTGAAAAATGCAGAATGTGGTGGTAATGCAGAATGTGGAGTGGTTCATTCTCCTCATTTTGGGCTGGGAGACACCATGACTTCAGAGTAGGGAAACCTTGGGGGCAGAGACATCAGTTTTTCAGGGTAAGGACTAGAACAGAAGCAGCCACATGAAATCTAAGAGTATAAGGGAGCATACATAAACCATCTCTGGGAATGCCTAGAAAAATATTGTTTTGGTGAACCTTATAAAAGTTGAAAAATAAACAGCCTTCCAAGGAACTACACTGTGCTGACTGGAGAGCCAGCATCAAGCTGTCTGTCCCAATAGCCCACAGAGAAGAGGGTGCAGAATCCATTGGCCCTCCCCCACTTTCCCTGGTCCTAACCCAACACTGGAGAAGCTAGAAGAGGGTGGCTATGAGAACATCTGAAAGACTCTCTCTTTCTTTGATCTTAAATAGTTCTAAAATATGCTTTAACATATATTTCTTTTGCTGTGAATCTGCATGTTTGTAATTCTTGTGAATTTTTATTGTTTATACTTTCTTATTGAGTTATAAGAGCTCTTTATATATATTAATACAATTAGCACTTTCTTGTATGTATATGTTTAAAGTTTTAGAACACATGGCCTGCAAGGACGCAAATACTACTTTTTGAACTTTAGTCCTGTGGATCACTAGTGTCCCATGGATACTACTGTTGCAGAACGAGCATGCAAACTGAGTGGTGCATTGAGAACAAATGGAGGTTAAATGGGACTACCACCAAATGGCTAATTAAAGGTCTCATGAATACTTATTTAGTGCCTCATGAAAATTAGATGGATCACATCTCATAAATATTAAGTGCCTACTTGGGCCTTCCATCCATTCCAGTCTGTTTTAGTACACATTTCTTCTACTTTTTTTTTTTTGAAAAATGTTTCTCACATGATACATATTTCTATACTTAGTTTTATTTATCCTCCTTACTTGTTTCTCTAAGGTTTTAATTGTAGAATTGAATTTTTATTTTATTTTATTTTATTTTATTTTATTTTAGAGAGAGAGAAAGTGCAAGCTGGGGAGAGGGGCAGAAAGAGAGAGAATCTTAAACTGAGCATGAAACCTGACATAGGGCTCAATCCCACAACCCTGGGATCACGACCTGAGCTAAAATCAAGAGTCAGATGCTCAACTGACTGAGCCACACAGACACCCCTGAGTATTCTTTTCAAAAAATCACAAACATTTATTACTATTTATTACTCCCCAAGGCAGTTTGCAAAAACTGGGGAGGTGATATAAGAGGCACAGAGGTACAATTAGAAGTCTCCTTTCATAAACTGAAGTATTTCTCCCAATCCTGACCATGTTTGGGCCCCAGAGAGCATGGGTGGCAGGGGAAATCAGCCACATTTCTTCTCCTCAGGGCTGTGTAAAGCCCACATATCCAAGTGTGAGGAGAGCTTGCATGTTCTGACAGCAAGATGGGGGCTTCTTGGAGGCCATTGTGGGGCCATGGAATGTATGATTGTTCAGGAATTGTAGTACAGTTGTGAATGGGACCGGCTTCTTATTGCACACACCTGTACTCTTGAGGTGGGACAGGAGTGGCTGGTGGGACCCGTGCTCTTATGTGTTAATTCCATACAAAGCAAAAACTAACTGAGATCAAAACTGGAAACATAAACAAATCCCATCTTCCAACATTTATGACATCCCATATAATTAATGCACAAAAGTGAAAACTTAAATTACCCTCATAAAATGAAAAGTTATTGGAATAAACTTTATTCCCTCCATTTAATAGGAATCATTAGGCTTTTACTTTACATGGAAAAGGGGGATCAAAGGCATTAAAGACCCATTATTTAAAGTCAAAACAATGTTTTATTGGGTTTCATGAATTAAAATAGATCAAGGTCTTTTCAAAGTTCAGAAACAAAAGTGAATAAGTTTAGGAAGAAGATGTAGCACGAAAGGGAAGAAAGTTAAAACACTAGAAGTTCTATACTTAAAATAATAGTTCTTTGCTCCTCCTCCAACTCTTGTGTTTGATAGAAAAACAGAGATAAATCGTTTTCATTAGCTAAGCATATTCTAATGTTCTGTTAGCTAAATGGAAATCTTATTATAGTCCCTGGTGGAATAATTTAAGCTAGTGTTCTTTATGTGGCTCTGCATATAAATATCTAACTTCAGAGTTTTAACCAAGATCCAAATCAAACAAAATTAGTTAATTTCATCTTTCAGTAAGACATTGTTCAACTAACACACAGGTGTACTCTTTGGAAAGAAGCCAGCTAGAAAATACTTGAAATTGACTACAGAGAAATTACTAGAATTTACTAAAGACCATAGGTTACAGTTTTAATTACTTAAAGAGCAATTTATTCAAATAGCCAGGAGGGGTTTTAATCTCAGCTGAAAATGTTTGGGTGGGTTCCATTTTAGTTTTACCTTATTCTAGAATCGAAATCTTGTGAGTTTTTTTCCTCCCCAAAGTACCATATTGCTTTTTGGGTCATGCCAATAAATACAAAGTTCTTATTAGTTGAAATATGGGCAAACAAGAAATACTCACTCACTGTCTAGATACTCTTGATTCACATGTCTAAAGTACTTAGGATGAATGATACCCATGCCCCTTTGTTCTGCAAATAGAGCTGAAAATCTCCAAAGATTAGCTTTTCTTGCAGTGCTTCCAATAATAATACTTGATTACACAAGGAATTGATGTAATAATAGTTTCAGATAATAATAATGCCTAGCCCTTAAGCATTTGTCATCTTCGAAGTGTTTTAACCATTTAATCCTCAGCAAATCCCTGTGAAATGAGGAAGTCAGCAAGCAGTACATTATTCCCACTTCATAGTCTTGAACCCCAACCACTGAAGTGTGTTTGCTTACTCCTGTATCACTTGGATCCAGCTAGGGTGGATGAATTGTGAAAAATGTTTCTTTCACCATTTCGTTTTGTCTCCTATAAACCATGATGCTGGCAGAGGGCTGCTGTTCTCATTATTATTATTATTATTATTATTTATTTTTTTTTACATTATAAGCATTAGCTCAATTATCTTAATGTCATAAAAATACCTTCTTTAGTATGAGTGAGACACAACTCCAAGGCCTCTGCCTCACTAGATTTGGAAATGTTGTTATTTGTTATTAGGGAAAGTCCCTTTGCTTGAAAGATAGTCTAGAAATAAGAGGAAACTTAAAGACTTAAAAGCATTTAAACTTCATCCAGATAAAAGAGTTTGGAATTTTAAACAAGATTATCCAGATTTAAGAGGAAAACACTTAAATATTTTTAATAAAATCGAGTGATTACTTGATTTTTAACAGCAAATTGAAAAAGGACAATAAAATGCAATCATTGTTTCTAATACCTGCTAATCTTCACTCTGCATTCAAAGCTCTACTTGAGGTTTGATTTAGAGAATTCCGAGGAATAGTTGCTATGTCAGCCAGGATAGAATAGGTTATATTGTGATGACGGATTAATCTCAGCATCTCAGTGGCTTAACACAACAAAGATTTACCCCTCATGCTACCTGTTCATTGTGAGTCAGCCAAGAGATTGGGTAGGAGAGGGGGCTCTGCTCCTGGCATCCAGCCGATGGATGCTCCATCGTCTTGTTGCTATACCCATGTGGAACACATCTCATTTGCCAAAGCAAAAGAAAAGAGGAGCATAGAGAAATCACATGTACTCTTCTATAATTGGATCTGAAAGTGACAAGTATCATTTATGACCAAAGTGCATTTACCAGATAGGCTAGAAGGAGAGCAAATGAACTGCATGGTTAGCATTATTGCCTCTGCCACAGTTACTATGTGATCTTCATAATACTTTCTGTATGCACGATATTTTTTATAGATACATACTATATAACATATATTTCATATCCTTATAGCACATTATGTATATAACAGTATTTTGTGTATACACAATGTACATTACATGTATGTAGACCTTATTTTACTTATATTTGTTACGAAAAATTGAATGAAAAGTAAAAATATGTATTTCCTTTCTGATTTCCATACCATTTCAGAGGAGCAATTCCATTGAGAAAACCATTTGCCTCAATAGAAAATACAAAGAACAGTAAGAAACTAATTCTAATGTCTGTGCTATGGAACACTCTGCCTTCATCACTGTAAGCCTGTTGAATGAAGAGCTTATCGTATAAGTTCTTTACATGTTCAACCAAATTGTAATATTACATATTACCAAATGTAATAATATTACCAAATGTAATATTACATATTACACTCCTGAAACAATTCTGACTACAGAATTTAAATGGCAGCAATGTTAGAGCACAGAGGGTGATATGGTGTGTCCTAACCATTCACCACATCCAGGCGAGATAAGCCAGGATTTGTTAATACTCTGGCTGCAGCATGCCATTTGCAAGCTCAGAGTCCCATATCAAAGGGATAGTAGCCTAAAACAATAAGCTAAACATTATTTAATAGTGGTGGGGGCTTGGAGTAGTGGGATCTATTTTCTGGCCATTTGAAGGTTGGTCAAACCACTATAAGGAAGCATGGCTGAATATCTGTAGATGTTAACTGGACTTTGCCTGGTTTTTAAGTTCACTCTAATTTTTGAGGTGTCTTGGATATTTTGCTCCAGGAAATGTAATTAAATGCAAGAAATCCAGGTGGCTAAGTAGAATGACCACATTTAGAGAGGGCTGAGTGAGTGCCAGGTATATTACTAGGTGTTTATAATATTATCTTATTTAATGTAGACCCCCACAATGACTATTTGAGGTAGGTAACAAATCCATTTTACTGATAAAGAGATTAAGATCCAGACAACTTAAGTAAACTTGCCCTAAGCCATAAGGCTGTAAGTTGCAGAAATATGACATGAATCCACATACATTTGTCACATACATTTGTGAGCTGACTGGATGAAAGGTCTGGTCTGATATACTGGGGTCCAGTTAGACTAGACTCCATCCTTACCCCTTTTGAGTGTCACTGATGTTCTGCAAGTGCACATGCTCGAGGAAGGCTGGATGGCCCTCCTCCATCATAGTCTGTGAAAATAGGCTTAGCTTTCAGAGAAGCTAGAGAAAACCCAAGTTAGAAGCTCGCTATTCCCTGACAATGTAGCTTTTGTGTATTAGTCATTTCTTCATTCTTAACATCTTCATATAATTCCTCTTCACTTTTCGTATCTTCCTTGTATTTTTTCTTTCAGCTTGCTGTGCCTCTCTTCTGATCTGACACTTCATGCCTTTCATAAAAAAGCTGTTACTCTTATTCTTAAATCTGTTTCTCCTGTAGGACACCAGTTTCTATTCCTTTCTGGTATTTCTCAGTGATATGCAGTTCTCCTAGCATAGGGCTGGTCTTTTCTCTGCTTTATCCATTCTCCTTCCCACAACATCCACTGGAGCACCCAGGAGGCCAACAGCTTCTCTGACAATAGTGTCCTTTGGCCCCTAGATTCTGTGTGGATTTTCCCTCTAGGAAAGAAGAACCAAAACTGAGCCCAGTGGGCAAGGATCTATCTGTGGCCCAATAGAGACTGATTTTTGCCATGTTCATTTCTGCAGTCTTCCTTGTTCCAGCCCACCTCTTAAGCACATCCAGGGGGAACACACATCTTCCAAGATAACCAGAGGATAAATGCTGTCCCAGGAACATCTGTGGGAGCAGGCAAAAGAGAACTTAGCCCGAAGTAAAGCTGGAAGAGCAAATGCTTTGGAACCAGGACATCCTGCATTGGAATCCTGGCTCCAGGGACACTTATCACAGCCTCCAGAAAGCCCAAGTTGAAAGTAGTCTCAAGGTGTGCTCTGGTGTTTGCTATGACATCAGAGGAGTTTTACACCCAAGAAATTTGGGAAGTCTTTGAGTGCAGTAGGCAAGGCTCGATCCTGTTCTGAGCTACCCACCTACCACTCTGCCACCACATACCCTTGGCTTTCTACCTATCAGATAGAGATCTGAAACTCATTCCCAGTGTGAAAACCAGGGGCAGTCAGCATTGAAGTTCTTTTGGGGTGTTGTGTTTTAAGCAGGTGCATGTGAGAAATCCAATAAATGTATTTTATTGAATGAATGAACATTTCTCACAGGGGATTGTTTTGCAAAGAGGAACTTTCAGTGTAGGAAGCCTTGACAGGGCCTCTGAGAGCAAATGGAGAAGTGGGGGAGGGAAGGGGTGTCCATGCTTACTTGTGAGCTTCAGCCACAAGGTACGTCGGATCTGCCAGGGAGCCCCAGGGATGATGCCATAATTTCCTGAAAAAGAACTCTAGAATGGGGTGTTTTATGTTCCTTTTCCCAGGGGTTTATTCATACAGTTGTACCCAGACCACGATGGTGGCTCTTGCTTCCTTTTCCCTTTGTTCCTCCCTTGGGCTAGCACAGACGCTTGCCATCTGAAGAACTGGGGTGACTGTGAGCTAGGTCCAGCCTCCAGCCCAGTACTAGCCCTCACGCCCTCCCTCAGTGCAGACCCCGGACTTTTTGGATTTTCTGTCCCTCAGAGTCCTGTGAAAGGTCTGGTATTTGAGATGTGTTCAGACACTGAGAAGCAGAGGTTAGGGTCCCATGGCTGCAGGTCTGAAGAACTTTAATTAGAGGCTTCTCCAGACCACCCGCCTGCCAGCCTCTCTAAGGCCCTGATGTCTGCATCCCAGAAGGGTCCTCGCCGCTGTGGGTGGCAAACCACAGCAGGACGCCTGAAGGTAGTCAAGTGGGCCTGAGGAGGCCCTCAGACCTCAGCTGGTTTTAATCCCATAAAACTGAAACTTAATATATGAGGGAGGCAAGATAAAAAAAAATGCTTTTGTGCTGCATCAGTGTTCCATGTTGGCCTCCAAATCCCATTGGGTCAGATTCAACCACAATAATGATGATGATGGTAATAGTACTAACAGCAATCACAACAACCATGGGATGATAAAAGAGAAAAGCAGAAACCAAAGGGGGGATCCTGACACTGGCACTGCCTGGTGTGTGTTGTCCTGGTTGATTGAACAGGAAGCCCAAGTAATGGGTCTCAGTGACTGCAGGTCCCTCCAGTCCCAGCAGCTCTGCTGGGGGTGCTGCCAACCTGGGGTCATCCTTAGGCCTGTGTCTGGTTGCCCAAAGCCGAGCCTGGGGGTCCAGTCAGAATTCTGTTGGCTTCTCCCCAGCTATGGTGGCCTGACATCCTGGCCTCTGGGCTGAGGAGCACTTGTCTATGTGTCCTCCTAAAGATACTTTAGCAGCTGGAGTCAGGACGAGAGCAAGTGACCACGAGTAGAAGACTCATCCCCTTTCGTTACTTGATGAACTCGGTATGAAAAATAGGGCACCTTTCATGTATCTCTAGGTGAGCGCTTTCACCAGCTTTACCACAGTGGTCTTGAGTTTCCACTGCCCCACTCGTAGGCTGCCTTATGGTGGCCCCAGGGGAGGCTGACTTCCCTGTGCAACTGTCACCACCATTGTCCACTCTGAGTCACTGTAGTCTGGCTGCTGCCTATGGCACTGCTCTTGCTGAGCCTGTGAGCAGCCTCCCGATCAGTGAATCCAGTGGATACCCACTCAGGCCTTGTCTATCTGGCCTCCTTGGGGCATGTGACACGTGGCACCAGTGCATCCTTTTGGCATGACTGATGCGTTTTACCCCTTTCATTCCCTCCAACCTTCTGGCCATACCACTGTCCATGGTAGGACCCTGTTCCTCTGCCTCGGATACTGCAGCTCCTTGAGAACCCAGCTGCAGCTCTCTGTTCTTCAAACCACTTGTGAACAATCTCTTGGTTCTTCGGCCAGGTCCCCACAGTGAAGGCTACAATGGGCCTAGCGCAACTGAGAGAGGCTCAAGAGAGTACTATGCAATCAATCCTACCTCAGAGGATCTTCTCCAGCATCCATATCCCAAAGCTGCAGGTGAAGCATGTCTGGTTCAAACTGGACAAGTTGGGAGTTTTGGTGACTGATGGCATAGACTATGGATAAGTTAATTTTATAGTTCTTAAGAAGCAAAGAAGAAATCCCCAACTAACGACAGGCAAAACAGATGACCTACATATATGGGAAAATCTGTTGTCCTCCTATCTTTGAACCGTCATCAAAACTCTCCCTAATTCCTATAAGTAAGAGGCTTGGTTCTCTACCTACTTTGTAATCCACTGTTCTGGAAAACAGGAGGAGGAGATCACTGTGTTCAGGGAAGTGCAGAGCAAAAGTGAAGACTTTCTTTTTTTTTTTTTTTAACGTTTATTTATTTTTGAGACAGAGCATGAATGGGGGAGGGTCAGAGAGAGAGGGAGACACAGAATCCGAAACAGGCTCCAGGCTCTGAGCGGTCAGCACAGAGCCTGATGCGGGGCTCGAACTCACGGACTGCGAGATCATGACCTGAGCTGAAGTCGGACGCTTAACCAACTGAGCCACCCAGGCGCCCCTAAAGTGAAGACTTTCAACAGCCTAGAGGGGAGGGGAAGGAGGCCAAAGGACAAATGTGGGCAGGAGTAGGAGCTGAGGAAAGGCCCATAGAGCCCCACTTGTTTCTTTTCTAAATTGAACAATAACCGATATTAATACAGCCATACAATGACTGAGAATACATAGGTCCTGTCACAAGTGGAGATCTTTGTAGAACGAGGGTGGGCCTACAAGAGTTCTTCTCTGGGATTGGCTGACTCAGGGCCTTGCGACTGAACAGCCAGCAACAGTTTGCCAATGCCAGAGCACCGTGGCTACAGTCAGCCAGCCTGGCAATAACTGTTGGCGTCTTAGGGAAGGATTTTTGAGGGTTTAGAATCCTTACAATTATAACTGTTGTATGGTTAGGTCCAATGGGGAATAGGAAAATCAAAACTCCTGGGAATGACTGATGGTTCTCTGGATAGTTCCTGCTCCTCTTCCCCTCTCTGTGAGGTCTTCTTATCCCTGACAGAGTGAACTTCACAACCCCTCCTCTGTGTCCCCTCTGTATGCCCTTCTGCCATTTAATTTCTTTGCATCTGCCATAATCATCTGTTAACCTCTGCCTCAGCCACTGGACTGTATGTTCCCTGAGGTCGGTACATCTATTTCTGATGCCTACCACTGTTCAGGGCATACAGAAAGTCCTCAGGTAATTTTGGATAGACGAATGAGTGATGAATGAATAAATCAATGAATCAAGATTTAAAGTGACTGGTTTTCAGAGGCAGATTGGGAAATCATTCCCTAGCAATGGACAGACATTTTTGGGTGTTTGTAAAGCCTTAGATGGTTGATAATGGAGCACAAGAAGCATGCCAACCAGGAAAGACATGGGGATTGTGTCATCAGGGCCTTGGAGAAGGAGCATGTTTTAGTTCATTAAATGTTCCCTCTGAAATATCAGGATGACATAAAATACTGGGCCTTCCCTAGGTGAGAACCTCTTTCTAATTTATGGCCTACATACAACTAAACATTGAGCTGGACAGGCAAACTTGTGCTTGCTTTTTTTCTGTATTATTCTGAATAATTTTTCTATTCCCCCCACTACTACCTCAGGAGATTGACTTAAGGAGCGTGTCTCAGATAAAAGCATCCTTACAATATAACGAATTCACTACAAAACATTTTAAAAATGATTACAGGTTTTAGTCGATGAGTATGGCCAATGTTGGTTTTCTTATCCTGGATCAGCCTATTACCGGGTCTGAGAGCCCAGCATTGCCAATGTAGCATCCTCTCCATGATACCAAAGGGTTAGCATGCTGACCCCTGGATGGAGCAAACATTAGATCTATCAATTGTTATCACACCAGTTGTTTTAGAAAAGCCCTTTTCCCCAACCCTATGATGACAGGGAACTTGTACCATTTTATGTATAAAAGAAGGAGGCCCCAGCAAAGGGAAGAAGGCATTCAAGTTCTGTGTGTGCTGGGGCAGAACAAGAAAAGTATTGTTGAGGAGAAAAGGCAAAGTCCCCGCTGAAGTGAAACCGTATCAACCTGCCTCTGAGAGCTGAAGGCTTTTCTGGAGCAGGAGAAGGAAATAGAGCCCAGCTCCCTCAAGCCTGGTGGGCTGCTTAGCACCCCAAGTTGGAAGATCTGGGGCTGGGACATCCTCACCGCGTTTGCATTATTTCATTAAGCTGTTGACAAATAAACACATGGAAACAATCCATAGCCGGGTGCTGATTACATTTTCCTTCAAAGGCATGGCAGGCCCTGTGTCTTCTGTGAAAAATTATCTTAATCTTTCATTGACATTGAACCCACCCTCACATTTTTCAAAATTTCTTAGTCATGCTTTTCAAAGGGTTTGATTGCTGTCCCTTCTAAATGATTTTGCACAGTGTTCACCTCTCTCTTGTCTTCTATCCTGGAGGAACTTGAGGCCAGATGACAGCTGAGCTGACCACCAGCATCATCATCCTTACAATAGACACTGCCTCCTGTGTGGTGGCCCACTGAGTAACCCTACCATCTGGGCCCATTCTGCACAGCCAGAGTACATTCTTCCTTCTTGGTTATGTGTGTAAAACCAGAACCTTCTCAACCAGATCATAAACACTCTGCAGTTCAGTGTCTCCCACCCTCTGTAACACTGCTGGATTTTCATTCATTGATTGATGGTCTAGCAACCTCAGGAGTATATACTGAACTAATTTCTCTTGTGTGCATTCATAATGGTACCAGTTCTATACCATCCTTGGAAAAATGGGGGAATAGTCATATAGTAATTTTTCATGTTCTGTGGTTCAGATGATACTAGAAAGCTCCCCAGTTGAACAGTTCACTTCCATAGCATGAACGGCAGCCTACAATCAGGTCAACTTGGCAACCTGCTCAGCGGTGTTCCACTGGGTCATTGTGAGTGAGGGAAGGAGGTTTCTTGGAGGTTTATCGTAACTTTTTTATGTAGGCTTTCCTTAGAGCATATCTGCTCAACTTGACAGTCTGTTTATGCACAGGCCTCCTGATACACCACGTACTAGTTAAAATGTCCAATATGGAAAGTATTATAACAGCTATGCAACCACCTTTGATTAGAAGCAGCTTTGGCTTCAGATGTGATCAGGGTTAACAGAAAATTGGGCATGTGCAGAGGCTGGCTTAACGACTTTAGTCTTTGCTCTCCTCTTGTTTATCATTTGGTAACCTTGGGAGGTGATTTCTAAAGTTCTGTGTTCCCTATAGAGTGTCCCGTGGTGTTGACATTGAGGAGCGCAGATATAGAACACGTGAAAACCATTTATAGTAGCAACTAAGCTTTTGGGCATAGAACTTTTTGAATGTTTTGTTCTCAAGCTTTGGCTCATTACCTGAGAGGTGGCGATCCCTTCTTTAACAAAAACAACAGACCAACATAAACCAAGTACTCAGACAGGTAATGTCTGATTACCTTGGTGTTTTCTATTTTGAATTTCTTAACTACCCATGATTATTAAGTATAGAGCCATGCCCTCCAACAGGTTCCCTTGAAATCTTATCTAAAACACAACATGGTTTTTTTTGTAATGAAAAGTAGCCGGCTCCCACTCAGAGTCATGAGGTTGGTGTGAGCCTTAAAAGTGTGTGGCCAGGGTGGGGAAGGGGCGCGGGTGGGGTGCGGGGCTTGTCCGGCTGGAATGCAGCCCTCCTCTGTTTGCCAGGCCTTGCTCTCTGGTCCTAAACTGTGTCAGTGCAGAGGATAGGACATCTTTTTGTAACTTGTCATCTCAGAGGGGCACCCTTTTGGTCAGAAGCACTGCAAGGTGTGTCTGCCACGTTCCTGTGGATGCCTGCTTTTCCCTGCCCTCAGCCTCCAGATGACGCTGGGGCTTCGCTACTGCTGAGGAGAGACCAGAAATAGAGGAATTTCACGTCTAATGCCATCTACCCCAAGTGCCTGATCTCTCCCACTTCTTTTCAGCTTCTTCGGTGATACTCCCACGCACAAAATCAGCAAACATGAAGGATTTTCTTGCATATCCATATCCTATACGTATGAATGGGATGTATAACATGGCAACATTATGACTTATGTGGGTTTTTTTTTTCTCTCTGTAGTTATCTATTTGGCCCTTCCCTCCCCACTCAGCCAATTTAAACAACTAGGCTGTGCTGTGCTCAGTGCCTCAGGAAAGGCATGGGAAAAGCAGGAAACAGAGAAGGGGAAGGCTTGTCTTCACATGTTTCCAGAAGTCGATGCTCTTTTTTTAAGTTTATTTATATATTTAGAGAGAGAGACAGAGTGTGTGCAAGTGGGGGAGGGGCAGAGAGGGAGAGAGAATCCCAAGCACGTTCCACACTGTCAGTGCAGAGCCCAACACGAACTGACGTCATGATCTAAGCTGAAATCAAGAGTTGGACACTTAACTGACTGAGCCACCCGGGCACCCCGAGAAGCTGATACTCTTTTTTTTTTAAGTTTATTTATTTATTTTGAAAGAGAGAGAGAGAGAGAGCATGAGTTGGAAAGGGGCAGAGAGAGAGGGAGAGAGCGAGAATTCCAAGCAGGATCCTTTCTGTCAGCATAGAGCTGATGAGAGGCTCAAACTCACAAGCTGTGAGATCATGACCTGAGCTGAAATCAAGAGCCAGACATTTAACGGACTCAGCCACCTAGGTCTCCTGAGAAGCTGATACTGTTAAGGGAGAAGCAAGGCCTCTGTATGAAGATTAGATGAGATGGACATCCTCAATAAGAGCAGAGATGACCACTCCTGTCCTCTTTAGGAAGGGCCCTCCTGGGTGAAGGAAGGTTGATAGAGAGTTCTGTGCTCTACCTGTTGGCAATTCCATCTGGGAAGACTCTCCTGCTCCAACAGGGCATAAAATGAGTCCTGTGCCTTCATGGGCAGCACAAGAAAGCTAATGGAATAGTGAGATCTAAAGGATTTCTGCCTGGAATGAGGGGTCCTGCTGAGCACTTGTGTGGACTGAAACCTGATGACCAGCAGGGAGGATGCCTGCATGGCCTCTACGTGACCTTCCACCCCATCCCCTAGCCCTCAGTGAGCTTCCTGGAATACACAGTCCTGGAGAAAATAGGAGCTTGAGACCAAGCTTCTGCCGCCCCTGTGCAGTGGGATTCAAACATGAAGTCATAGAAGAACAGGTGAATTTCACACCTGAGTGGTGAGCAAGGATCCAAACCTGCTGTAGGATCTGTATAAACCAGACTTTCCCCCACCTTTCCTTTCTGCCTCACTCCACCCACACCTCTACCCATGGTTCCATAATTCTTTCCCACACCCACGTTCTGGGGAGGAAACCCACTAGAGCTGTGGGGCTGCCTAGGGGCGGTTGGGGTGAGGGGCTACATGGCCGAGCCCAGGTGCTAGTGAATGTGATGCTAGCATGACAAAAGAATCCGGGAGTGTCCACTCACTTGTCTTCACACACACCCTCACCCTGTGGCCAGAGGAAGATGCCAGCTCATGTTTGAGCCTCAAGCAAGGAGTTCTGTCCCTGCTCTGTCTCCTGAGAGTCCAGCCCTGTCTTCAGAATCTGGGTGAGAAGGGCTTTTGCTACCTGGGATCCAGGTCCGCCTCTCTGACTTTTGAAGGAGGTGTGCTTACAGCACAGCAGGGCTGCATGGCTGGCGGGGCTGGCACACCCCAGCCATGACAGGTGTGAGCCAGTGAGCTCTGTGCCACCGAGATCCTGGTCCTGGCTCTAGCAGGGCTTGCCGTGTGACCACAGCACTTGCCCAAGCTTCTCCGAGTCCCTGATTCCTCCCTGGGAAATGAGGAGACCGGATTAGAATGATCTGTAAGGTTCTTCTAGCTCTTTGGTATTTATGACAGTTGCTGCCATTTCCCATTTCCCTGATTTGGGGCAGCAGTTCAGTTCTTTTATAAACCTGATGGAGTTTCTGTCCCTTTTGTATGCTTGGACCTTGAGAGGGCTCCTTCCCCATCCCCACTAGTGATGACAACAGCAATATTTCTCAGGTGAACAGGGCTTTCTAGTTTAAAACAATAGTGTCACATTAATTGATATCATTCAGTATTCGGGACCTGTCATCATGAGTCCCTCTTGTACTTCTCATTCCGGTTATCTGCCTCTTTGGTGATTGATTGCCTTTCTATTTCTTTTGCTTGGCTTGGAAGGCTTCTGAGTGTGCCCAGTGCCAGCTCCTGCACATGGCTACTGTCTTCTCAGAGATACCCCATGCACACCTCCATGCCTGTTTGTAGTGACCAAAGCAAATGGCTTTCATCACACTTTAGTTTTTTTCACTTTAATTCCAGCGTAGTTAACATACAGTGTTATATTAGTTTCAGGTGTACAATATAGTGATTCCACAGTTCTATACATTACTCATTGCTTATCATGTTAAGTGTACTTTGAATCCCCATCACCTAGTTGACCCATCCTCCACCCACCTCCCCTCTGGTAACCCTCTGTCCTCTATAGTTAAGAGTATACTTAAGAGTCACCTGGGTGGCTCAGTCGGTTAAGCATCTGGCTTCAGTGCAAGACATGATCTCACACCTTGTGAGTTCCAGCCCCGCATCGGGCTCTGTGCTGACAGCTCAGAGGCTGGCACCTGCTTCAGATTCTGTGTCTCCCCTTCTCTCGGCCCCTCCCCCACTTACACTCTGTCTCTCTCTCAAAAATAGATGAACATTTAAAAAAAGAGTGTTTTTTGGTTTGTCTCTTTTTTTCTTTGTTCATTTGTTTCCTAATTCCACATGAGTGAAATCATATGGTATTTGTCTTTCTCTAACTTATTTTGCTTAGAATTATACTCTCTAGATACATTCATGTTATTGCAAATGACAAGATTTCACTTTTTATGGCTAATATTCCCTTGAGAGTGAGCAAGCTCGAGTGGGGAAGAGGGGCAGAGGAAGAGAGAGAGAGACAGAGAGAGAGAGAAGAGAGAATCTCAAGTAGGCTCCATGCTCAGTACAGAGCCCAACACGGGGCTCAATCCCACAACTCTAGGATCATGACCTGACCTGAAGTAAAAAGTCAGATGCTCTACAAATTGGCAAAGAAGAAGTCAAACTTTCATTCCTCACAGATGACACGATACTCTACATAGAAAACCCGAAAGACTATGTCTAAAAGCTGCTAGAACTGATACATGAATTAGCAAAGTTGCAGGATACAAAATTAATGTACAGAAATCGGTTTAATTTCTATACACCAATGATGAAGCAACAGAAAGAGAAATCAAGAAATTGATCCCATTTACAATCAATCCCATTTACCAAGAACCATAAAATATGTAGGCATAAACCTAACCAAAGATGTAAAAGATCTGTATGCTGAAAACTATAGAAAACTTATGAAAGAAATTGAAGAAGACATAAATAAATAGAAAAACATTCCATTCTCATGGATTGGAAGAATAAATATTGTTAAAATGTCAATACTACCCAAAGCAAACTACACATTCAATGCAATCCCAATCAAAATTACACTGGCATTCTTCCTAGAGCTAGAACAAACAATCCTAAAATTTGTATGGAACCACAAAAGAGCTTGAATAGCCAAAGTAATGTTGAAAAAGAAAACCAAAGTGAGAGGCATCACAATCCCAGACTTTAGCCTCTACTACAAAGCTGTAATCATCAAGATAGTATGGTATTGGCACAAAAACAGTCACATAGACCAATGGAATAGAATAAAGACCCCAGAATTGGACCCACAAATGTATGGCCAACTAATCTTTGACAAAGCAGGAAAGAGTATCCAATGGACAAAAGACAGTGTCTTCAGCAAATTGTGCTGGGAGAACTGGACAGAAACATGCAGAAGAATGAAACTGAACCACTTTCTTACACCATATACAAAAATGAACTCAAAATGGATGAAAGACCTAAATGTGAGACAGGAAACCATCAAAACCCTAGAGGAGAAAACAGGCAACAACCTCTTTGACCTTAGCCTCAGCAACTTCTTACTCAATATGTCTCCAAAGGCAAGGGAAGTAAAGGCAAAAATGAACTATTGGGACCCCTCAAGATAAAGAGCTCAGCACAGCAAAGGAAACAATCAACAAAATTAACAGGTGACTGATTGAATGGGAGAAGATATTTGCAAATGACATATTGGATAAAGAGTTAGTATCCAAAATCTATAAAGAACTTACCAAACTCAACACCCAAAAAACAAATAATCCAGTGAAGAAATGGGCAAAAGACATGAATAGACACTTTTCCAAAGATGTCCAGATGGCCACCAGACACATGAAAAGATGCTCAACATCACTTATCATCAGGGAAATACAAGTCAAAACTACATTGAGATACCACCTCACACTGGTAAGAGTGGCTAAAATGAACAAATCAGGAGACTATAGATGCTGGAGAGGATGTGGAGAAATGGGAACCCTCTTGCACTGTTGGTGGGAATGCAAAATGGTGCAGCCACTCTTGAAAACAGTGTGGAGGTTCTTAAAAAAATTAAAAATAGATCTACCCTATGACCCAGCAATAGCACCGGTAGGAATTTACCCAAGGGATACAGGAGTGCTGGTTCATAGGGGCCCAGGTACCCCAATGTTTATAGCAATGCTTTCAACAATAGCCAGATTATGGAAAGAACCCAAATGTCCATCAACTGTTGAGCAGATAAAGAAGATGTGGTTTGTATATACAATGGAATACTACTTGGCAATGAGAAAGAATGAAATCTTGCCATTTGCAACAATGTGGATGGAAATGGAGGGTATTATGCTAAGTGAAATAAATGAGTCAGAGAAAGACAGATATATGTTTCCACTCATATGTGAAATTTGAGAAACTTAACAGAAGACCATGGGGGAAGGAAAGGGGAAAAAATAGTTTTAAACAGAGAGGGAGGCAAACCATAAGAGATACTCAAATACAGAGAACAAACTGAGAGTTGAAGGGGGTGCAGGGGAGAGGGGAAAATGGGTGATGGGCATTGAGGAGGGCACTTGTTGGGATGAGCACTGGGTGTTGTATGTAAGTGATGAATCATGGGAATCTACTCCTGGAGCCAAGAGCACACCGTATACACTGTATGTTAGCTAACTTGATAATAAATGTTATTAAAGCAAATAAATAAATAAAATAAAAAGAATCCTGTAAATAAATTTTAAAAAAGTTGGATGCTCAACCTACGGAGACACCTAGGTGCCCCACCACATCATGTTTATCCATTCATCTATCAATAGACACTTGGGCTGTGTTCATATCTTGGCTGTTATAAATAATGCTGCAGTAAACATGGGGGTGTGTATATCTTTTCAAATGAGTGATTTAATATTCTTTGGGTAAATACCCAGTAATGGAATTACTGGATCATATGGTAGTTCTACTTTTAATTTTTTGAGGAAGCTCCACACTGTTTTCCACAGTGGCTGCACCAGTTTGCATTCTTAACCATAGTGCATGAGGATTCCTTCTTCACATCCTCACCAACAATTTTTGTTTCTTGTGGTTTTGATTTGTATTTTCCTGATTAGCGATGTTGAGCATCTTTACATGTGTCTGTTGGCCATCTGTATGTCTTCTTTGGAGAAATGTCTGTTCATGTCTTCTGCCCATTTCTAATTGAATTAATTTGTTTGGGGGTGTTGAGTTGTGTAAGTTCCTTATATATTTTGGATACTAACACCTTATTCGATATGTCATTTGCAAATATCTTCTCTCATTCAATAGGTTGCCTTTTAGTTTTGTTGATTGTTTCCTTTACTGTGTAGAAGTTTTTTTATTTTGGTGTAGTCCCAATAGTTTATTTTTGCTTTTGTTTCCCTTGCCTCAGGAAACATATCTAGAAAGGTGTTGCTATGGCTGATGTCAGAGAAATTATTGCCTGTGTTATTTTCTAGGATTTTTATGGTTTCAGGTCTCACATTTAGGTCTTCAATCCATTTTGAGTTTATTTTTGTGTATGGTGTAAGAGAGTGGTCCAGTTTTTTTGCATGTGACTTTCTAGTTTTCTCAACATCATCTGTTGAAGAGACTATCTTTTCCCGTTGCATATTTTGCCTCCAAAGTCAAAGATTAATTGGCCATGTAATTGTGGGTTTATTTTGGGGGCTCTCTGTTCTGTTCCATTGATCTATGTGTCTGTTTATGTGCCAGTACCATACTGTTTTTATGCCAGTACCATACTGTTTTGATTACTACAGCTTTGTAGTTTATCTTAAAATCTAAGATTGGGATACTTCCAATTTTGTTCCTTTTTTTCAAGATTGCTTTGGGTCTTTCATGGTTCCATACAAATATTAGGATCGTTCTATCCCTGTGAAAAATGCTTTTTGTATTTTGATACGGATTCCATTAAATCTGTAGATTGCTTTGGGTACTATAAATATTTTAATTATATTTATTCTCTCAGCCCATGAGCATGGAATATCTTTTCTCTTTGTATCATCTTCAATTTCTTTCAATTTTGACCACACTTAAATAGCACTTTATGTTTCCATTTATGTGAAGAATCTACTGTTATTCTGAGAAAAAGTGCCACAAAATGCCAAATTTAGGTATTTTAGAAAGCTTCACACAGTCATATAGAAAGTTTGTCTCCCTGAATGGAACACTGCTAGGGTTTGACATATACTCTGCCAGTCTTTTCTCCACACAAATGTACTCTGCGCCCCATCACCTCCACTTGTTTAAGTCTCCTCCTAAGATTGAGAGATTCAAGTATTTTTATTTTTTGACCGTCTAAGTCAAGGCTGGATAGGGGATAAACCTTGTTCCATAATAAAGAAAAGGAGACAAGTTAGCAGGAGGTTCATCTATTTAGACTGCTTTTTAGTATTTTTAGCTTCCTCTCCCCTCTCCTCCTCCATCTTCAGTGTTTGAAGCTTCTCTTCTGCTCCATTAAGATAGGGAACAATCTACACAAACAAGGTGCACATCTAGTCCTGACCATTTCCTTTTGTCAGAGATTAAATTTGGAAATCTTCACTAAGATGAGTCTTTGGCTCCCATACCAGGCCATTCTTGTCTTCCTGCCTCTCCATTTCTCCTGTGCCCCAGGTCAGCAGAGGGGAAGTACTATTTCATACTACCTTGAGCAGGACTATCTCCTGGCTAGAAGCAGTCATCTGCCTGGGTGTTGGAATAGAAACAGGGACAGAGTAGGGGTGGCATTAGGTAGAGAAGAATGCCTACGTTTCCTTAGCCATTTTCCCACCTATTGTGTCCTTAGGGTTTCTGCCTTTGTATGGCTGCTTCTAACCATTCAGGTGTGTGTGAACTTTGCATTTAACAAAGAATTTGTTTTCCTATTTCCTCATCGGAACCTCATAATGCCCTTTGAGCTGGGCTGGGCAGAGTGAAGTTCAAGTGGTGGTGGCTTGGCTGAGGCACCTCAATGGAAGAGATAGGACATGCTACACATACCCCCTGACTCTCAGGGCCCATGGCCCAAGAGCAGTTGGCTAGCAGTTTATCCCTGAGGCTGTGAACCAGGCCTACAGCTGCTACAGATATGGAGCACAGGGAAATTGGGTGATAACTGGCTCTTTTCTATCCTGGAGCCCTTTCCAAGATTCAGTGTTTCTGTATGGCTGGGCCTCTTAGGGGGAGAAGTGTCTTGGGGTTCTGGGGTATAGTTGAATCGCCCCTGGGTGGAGTTAAGAGCACCTTCACTGGGTAACTTTGAACTTTGCACCAGATCATCCAAGTTAGGACTGTTTATGCATCCTCTGAAAGATTGGTGTGCTCACAGAGTCGTATCACCATTGCAGGTATGGACTCGATCCGGAGCCAGTGATAAATGAGTGCCTACTGGCTGAATATGAATGTGAGTGTCTCTCAATCCAGAACAGCTCTTTTATGGGATCCTACATATTCTAGAATGGGACTGTGCTAGAATGTATTCCTTCTCCTTCCATCTCCCTGAGCTCCTGACCCTGAGGCCCACCTTCAGACTCCCACAGAATCAAATTTCTCTGCTGATTTTGGGCTTGGTGACAACTGTATGTGTGCATGTATGTGTGGTCATTGTTTTATTATGATCTCTCTGCTCCCCCCGCCGCCTTCTACACTAAGAACCATGAATGATATTGTTTCATTTCCCTATTATAAGATAGGCAAATGAGTATGCTATATATACATGTCAAGTGAATGAATGAATAATGGAGTCTGTTTTGTGGGTGGAGGTAGTATGTCACTGGGAACCATCTTAAAGTCCTTAAAAAACAATCACTTCACCATAAGTCTGTCTCATTGCTCACAGCTAGCAAGAGGGAGGAAACCGTCCCACATGTTTGGGTATGGGCTCCATGAAAATCCTTCACTTCAGCCTGATTGACCACTTATTTCTTGTTGGCGGGGCTCCCTTGATAGAAAAGTTGGTTTTTCTATCTGATCTGGGGACTCTAGATCTGTGGGTGCAGCAGACTGAACTTGGCTTCCTGCTGGATCTCAGATGGTGCTGTGATGATCCACACTCCTTTCGTTATCCCCTTGTCAGTGCTACCGACCGGCCGAGGTATCTGCAGTGGCTGATGTCAGCCTGTCCCTGTCAAAGTTTCTGAAAAGCCCTGGCGTCTAGAAGCTTCGTGATCACAACCTGCCTCCTTATATTTTATTAGGTGTCCAGGTCTTCTCAGTGCTCCCTGTGGACCCCAGAAGGTAACACTAACATTTCTCCTGGGGAAAGTGTCTGAGTGACAGAGAAAACAAGTTTGAGCCGTGTTGCAGCCCCTCAGTCCACCTGCCCACTCACTCCACGCTGCTCACACACAGAGCAGCTGGCCTTACCACCCAACTGGCTAAGCTTAGCCATTAAACTCTGTTTGAAGTTTTATTTGCCTCTATTCTTGTTATCTCAGTGGGCAATCATTCCCAGGACAGTTTGTAACAAATAGCATTTTCTGTTCTGCTGAGAACACAGGCCCCTGGCCTGTAGCCTTGTTGTATTTGAGAGCCTAGCCCATCCCTTCCCCCAGTCCAAACCCCATTCTTTCTTGCTCCTTGTTGTTGTTTTTAATAATATTATTTATTTCTGAGGACCTCAAGTTTACAGAATTGAAGTATACATATGCCCCCAGTTCATGTCACACTAGCATAAGGGCCTTTCGTTTTATTTTTTCCCTCCATCTCTGTCCCATTCTCTCCCTCTGCAGGAACCTGCTTGTATTGCAAGGCCTGAAATGCTGTGTGCTGCCTTGACTTCTCTGAGCTTCACAGAGCCCCACCTTGCTCTTATCAGACATGTCCCCACCCAGCGGGAAACTCTCTCCTCCTGGCTAGTCCCCCTCCCAGCTGGACCAGCTGCTCCCCATTCGGTTCTCCATCTAATGGTTTCACCTCCCAGCCAGCCTGTGGAATTATTCAAACAAGCCAATCACATTCTCCCTTGGAGACCAGGGGCACCCCACCCTTCAGTTAGTAAATGTGTGTTATCTACAGCCTCTGTGGGTTCCCTGTGCTCCCGAGTGCAGCCCCAGATGGCCCTGTGTCATGTGCAGTGTCTTCCCCCTGGCTGTGAGTACACATGATTAATAAACTGCTGTCTATCTTGTCTGTCCCGTGTCAGGTGTTGTGTGTGCAGGACTGATACTATTTAGTACAGGGGATCCCTCCTTCACCAATGGGCTGAACAGTAGGTAATGAGAACAGCACTCCGTGCATTTCATGCATGGACTTTCAAACCATCTTCCACAATTTCATTTACACGTATGGATAGCCGTTTAAACTGCATGA
This sequence comes from Panthera uncia, assembly GCF_023721935.1. Taxonomy (NCBI): domain Eukaryota; kingdom Metazoa; phylum Chordata; class Mammalia; order Carnivora; family Felidae; genus Panthera; species Panthera uncia. The sequence continues at coordinate 24,011,958 of NW_026057579.1, read as the reverse complement.
TGTGCTTTTACTTCGCAGAAGGTGTTGTGCTATAAATCTCAGTTTTTTTCCTGGAGCATTTGCTTCTAGTGTCCCTCATATCCTTTTGTCACTCAGTGTTTATTCTCCTGGGACTTCGGGGGAACTTTCTGTGTTGTAGGAGTGGGGCAGGTTGCAAGTGCCGGGTGGTCATCACCCCTGGGAGCAGTCGTCAATCAAGGAAGGTTATAAAACCCAGCTTTCTTACAACCCTGGGCTTGCTCGAGGCTCTTCCCCTGAGATCCTCAGTGGGAGGGAGGCCCAGCTGCCCACACAAGAGCCCTGCTCATGAACCAACTCTTCCCTTCCCTCCCCTCCCTTTCCTCTCCACATCCCACCTCCCTTGTCACCTACGAGTTCTTCCTGTGACCACCATCCACACAAACTAGTTACCCTCAGATCCTTGTCTTAGGTTCTGCTTCTGTTTTTCACCCAATGCTGTGTGTGAGAACTCCACGTGTTGCTATATACAAATACATTCAGTTGCATGGGATCCCAACATTGGGTGTTTGCTACAGTTATACACCCATTTCCCTGGTGACAGCTCCCTTGCCCTTACCTGTCTTGCACTGGCCACCCTTGGCCCCCTGTCCATGTGGATGGGTCAGTGAGCCTCTCTGGAATAGACATGCAGGCACAGGAGGGCTGAGGTTGAGGGAGCATGCACACTAAGTATTGTCAGATTTCTCTTTAAGGTGGCTCTGTCAACGTATTCTATCACTAGCACAGTGTGTGAATTGACTTTCCTTGTTTTGCAGGCTGGATTTTCCAGCAACAGGCACCATGATGGAGTTTGGTGAGTAAGAAGGTATTTATTAGGGATCAACACCTATAAGGGAAGGAGGAAGGAGTAAGATTGAGTAGAGGGAGAGGCTGAGCTGTGATGTGGGCCTGGGGAAGCCTGGGCAAGTCATGGCTGACCCTGCAAGAAGTTGTGAAGTGAATGTTGCCCATCAGCGTCATGTGCTGGGCTGCAGTGGTCAGGCCTTTCTTTCCCACTGTGCCCATGACAGCTGAGGCCAAACCTGAACCTTGAAGGTAAGAAGCAAGTCCTTTCTTGAATGGGAATCTGGGCATACATCTCCCTGCAATGTGAATTGAGAAAGTGGTATCTCATTGCTGTTTTGATTTGCATTTCCTTGATTACTGGTGAGTTTGAAAATGTCTTTATGTGCCCATTAGTAAAGCTGATTCAGCCAGTTAGAACCAGATGTTAAAATGCCAATGCTTGAACCCCCAAATGCTCCCCAACACCTGGCCCAACCAACTCATCCCCTCCACTGGGACCCCCTGGATCTCCCCATAATCCAGTATCCACAGGGGTGTCTAGCACCCCAGGGGACCTCCCTGCCCCTGCCCCCGTGATTCAGACAGTCTGTTCTTTTGGTCAGTGCCCATGCCATATCTGCTCTGAAAAGCACCCTGAGAGTGAGCTGTTATGGTTTCCTTTCCCTGAACTGCCTGTCTGTAACTTTCTGTAATCTTTCAATGGAGTTTTGAAACCTTATCCAGGAGGATGCTGTTTCAGGTTTCAGGGCTTTTGTGGTGGTGAGTATGGGGTAGGTGAGGGGGAAGGGTTTAGGCTGGTACCTCCCTAGGCTAGCCCCTGCAAGAATCAGCAGGTCTCCAGGTCATGGGCCAAACAGATTCAGGGCCTGAGAGAAGGTGAGGCTGAGGATACTGGGGGTTCCTTGGGCACAGAAGAGCAGGGGTCTGCACCTGTGTGTACTGAGAACCCAGGTAATCAGTGACATTCCTGAGGAAGTTCTACTGAACACCTACTGTGGCCATCCCTGGGTTGCATGGGGGAGAGGGTGTCCTGCTGTGGCCTTCACACCAGCTCAACACACCTGCCTCTATTACTCTGTGCCCTACTAACCTCTGCCTGCTCAGGGCTATCTCCCAAACACCTCTTCTTTACACTAAATCCCAAGTAAACTTTATTTCTAAAACACAAATCTGGACATATCTATTGAATTTTCAAATCCCTTCAAAAGCTCATTATTTATTAGCATTGTGTTATCCAGGGAGCAGAATTGGTTGGGGGCCCTTTTAGCTTTACAACGGATAAACATATAAATGTTCCTCACCACAAAAGGAAGTTTATATATAGTTTAGTTGTTTAGAATGGTGAGTGTTTAGATGTAAACATTTGAAAAGCATGAGAAGGAAATCTTGTATTACTGAGGTTGTTTTTGGGTTATACTACTCTGAATGGTTGCATTCATTGTTTCACATTTTTAATGTCCACAGCTCAGGACTTGGGCTTTTTTTTTTTAATATGCCAAGAATTAAAGTGAGAATTGAAAAGAAAAAAGAAAAAAAGAAGAAAGAAAAGCTCCTTATTGTCTATAGCATAAAATCCATTAGCCCAGCACGAGACTTTCCTTAAACTGGTCCAACTCTCAACCTGTCCCATGTCCCACAACCCTCTTTCTCACCCCCACCCCTTGACCTTTTGTCTTTCCATCCCCATTACATCTTTGTTTTGTATGTTTGTTGGGGGACTGGGGTGGGGGTGGCCAGGAATGAAATGAAAGAGATAGGCAGGGACCTTGCTTCTGGCAATGGGGAGCCACTGGGTGAGTTAAGCAGACACAAGCCTGGCCAGCTTATAGTTGGGCTTCCTCAGCCTCCTCTTGTGGTTTTACCTAGGAGCTTACCCAGTTGGAGTCTTTCTCCAGGCTCCTGGGTCTCGATGAGCTCCCACTGGCCACTGGCCAGCACCTTCCTTGGCTCATGCAACCTTGGCTGCTTTGTTAATGGTCTTGCTCCATGGGTTCTGGGATTTCTGATTCTGGGAGAGCTGAACGCAGATAAAGCCTGGACTCTCTCCTGAGGCTCCAGTCCATGTTAAAGCTGTTCCTCGTCTGAATAGAACTGTCACTGAGTGGGAAGGAGTGGGCATGTGTGCCCCATGGCTGGGGGGGTGGTCTACAGTGAAGCCAAGATCCCACTGCCTTTTGTGTTTCAAACAAGTACTGTTTCCTTCAAATGGTTTTTGCAACTCAGTCCCTAATCAACAGGATATAAGTGCCACAAGGATGGAGGAAAAGGGGACACAGTGCCCAGCCTAAGCCAAAAGAGCTTATGTCGAGGGGCCCCCACAGAAGCCCGTGTTTTCATTACTAAGCAACTTTAGGAGGAGTATGGGGAAAGAAAGACGGTGGGGTAGTAAGTCTGCAATAATGGCTGCCATGTGGAGGGAAGGCAATGTTACCCAGCTACGAACTAGAAAGCATGGTTTATATTTTCAACAGTTGGAGAGAGAAATGAAAACTGAATATTTGCTGCACCTGTGAAAACATATTTGATCATGATGGCAAGTCCAGCATTCTTAGTGCGGGATTCATATTTCATAACTCGTGTTCAAACAAGAAAAATGATTATAATGTTAAGTATTTCCTGAGTTTATTTTGATGGATGACAGAATAAGTACTGTATCTTTCACTCATTAAAATACAGATTGGTGTAATTTAATAAATGAACTTAATACACAGATGTTCCAGGCTGTTTTACCAGGGTGTATATTAATCAACTTCTTTATATATGATCCTCTTTTATATTTTTTAAAGAAACTTGCAGGAGCCAAGAATTTATTAGATTTGTATGCTCTAGGACGAGTATCCAATGTCAGGTACATGCGGGAGTGTATTAAGATGAAACAGAGCCAGAGTCTGCAGAGCGGCCAGGCCCCCACAAGGGTCGTCCTGGGCTTCCAGCCGGCTCTCTGGGTCATCTCAGAGCCAGCTCACAGGTCCCTGCTGAGCTTACTTGCTGCCACTCCCCCAGGTCTGCTCAGAGGTGCTTCTGGAGACCCTGGTCGGAAGTGGTAGGCTTGGGCGCTGAGATGGTCCAGACTGGACAGTGGCTCTGCTGGGGAAGAGTCCTGCAGCCCAGGGGGCCTCACAGGCCCTTCTCAGATTCCTTGGCCACCCTCAATGGCCTCTCAACTCAACGTCACTCTCCCTTTCCTCACTCTCTCTTGGCAGCATGTTTGGGGGCTATGCTTTGTTCTGTCTGTGTTTCACGCAGGCAAGCTCGCCTCACTAATGAGGCTACAAACTCCTGAAGGCAGGGGCTGTGCCTTTGCCAGATCCCACAGTCTGTGCTCAAGGAATCCGCGGGTCTGTACCGATTCTATGTGTCTGAGTCAGGACCTGCCTTCTGACTGAGGAGGCTCTGGAAGGGGACATAGAAACCCTGGTTTGGCCATTCTAGAGGGTGCAGGTTGAGAGGGGTAGAGAGGGTGGGGACACAAGGCTAACTTACCTCTCTGGTGAAGGACAGAGAAAGCATGAGAGTAGGAACTTCAGCTACCTCTTCTCTCATTTACGAATCCTGTTGAAAAGTGACTTCAGGTTCAGGGAAGTGGTCTCTGGCTGGCAGCAGTGGTGGGAGGACTGGAGGAGGTGTCTTGGGTCACACAGCCTGCTCTGTCCACACAGAGCCCTCAGTTGTCTCTTGAAGCACCTTGCACTCTCTCGTGGTTCTGGAACTAGAGTTTTATTTCTTGATGCACAACTCTGCATAGAGACACTGCAAGGCCGGGGGCCACATATCATCCATTTTGGCACCTCTGTCCTCATCAGAGTTTAGCCCAGGCCCCTTGTGCCCTCTCCTTATCACCTAGGTGGATGGTCAGTGCAGGTTGGCTTGTATGGCATGAGATAAGCCTGCCACCCAGAACAGAAACACTGGTGTCCCTCCAGCTCCCCCCAAGGATGGGTGCTCCCTGGCAGCTGCAGGCTGAGCCAGCCCATTCCCCCTGCAGCCCCTCTGCACCCCTCGGTGGCTCATCAATCACACGGGCAGGTCCTGCGGGTGGGTAGTGGCTCTGCTGTCACATGCCTGTTTGCAATAAGCTCTGGCCATAATCATTAATCATTCATTGAAGCTGTGGTTAGCGGCCCTCAGTCAAGTAGATGGTTTCAGGTTTTCCAGGCTAAGTGCCTCTCCAGCAAGCATCCTCCTCAGCCCTTTCATGTCCAGCCATTTGATGTTCTGTGCATGCCGAGCTGGCCTCCAAGGCCAGGCTTTGTTTTGGAGGGTTGTTCTGAATGCTTCCCTCAGGGCCAGGCCAAGAGAGGTCTGGGCTCCAGCTCCACGTCTGCACAGGAAATAGAGCTTGTAGGATGAGTCTCTGTTGAGCACTTCCGAGAGCCCAGTTCTCTGCCAGGCCATGGGGATCTTAGAGAAAGAGAAAGTACTCACTCTACCCTCAGACCCCCATTTAGGGACAGAGCTCATGCAAGAAGTTGGCCAGCAAGATGGAATTTATTAGGATGGAGAGGACTCAAACAGCTCTTTGGTCTGCAGGTTTCCCAGGAGGGTAGATGCCTGGAGGCTGGGTGGTGGAGCCGGAGAGCTGAGGGAATACAGGAGCAGAGGCTCAGGTGAGGACAGCTGTGCTGTGTGGTCTGAGCCGGGCCTTCGGTCTGAAAGGCAGACTGAAACTGTTGGGCAATTGTCTGGAAACAGTGGTGACAATAAAAACCTTTTTTGCTGGGAGAAACATTGAGAAAAATTAACTTTACGTTTAATCTGAAGATGACAGTTTCCTGCAAGTTACTAATACGGTTATCGTCAGAGGTTCCTGAGTTGCTTGAAAAGATGCATAATGCACAGGAGTGGAATATCCCGGGAAAAGCTGGGACTAGAGTTCCGTCGGGTTCAGCAAACACTTGTCGGCGCCTCCTAGGTGCTTGGGGCCACCATGGTGCCATAGAGCCATTTCTATGTCATGGGCCCAGGAAATGTCCTGTAAATGCAGACAGAGGAGTTGGAGCAGGCTACAAGGGCCACGCCTGGCTCCACAGTTCCAGGGAGGAGGGACTCAGGAGTCTAGAGCTACAAGGAGCAGGGGCTGGAGGTTTTTGGTTGTTGAAATGTGAAGTTGATGTAGAGATATTACTGAGGCTGATACCCCAGCCGCCATTTCAGTATCTCTCCCAGAGAATGTTTCTTGCCGAGAAACATTCACTGTGTGTTCATCCACTGAGGCACAGCTTTGAACCAATAAAAGAACTGTGGGTATTCAGAAGTAAGAGACATTGCCTCTGGTTGAGGGGGATCAGGAATGGGTGCATCTAGCAGATGGTCTTTGGCAAGGTCTGGAAGGATAGGAAAGACTTTCCCAGGAGTGGGCTAGAAAGGAGTTTGCCAGGTGGATGGAGGAGGGGACACAAAAGCACAGAGGATAGCCTGAATTGCTGGCTGCTAGGGTCCCTGTGCCAGGGTGGAGGAAGATGAAGCTGGCGGCACAGGGTGGCATGAAGCTTGGAGTTCCAGTCTGAGTCTCTAGCCCTGGGGAGCTCTGCTCTGCTCCTAGGTCACCACCCTACCTGCTTTATCCCTGTGTTTTCACCCACACTTCTCATCCCTGTTACACAAGATGCTCTCTGCCACCTGAGAAACTTGGGAAATTTTTCCTCTCTTTGCCTCCTGGAGAATTTCCCCTCATCTTGCAAGATCCAACTCACATGGTAGCTCTTCCTTGCAGCCTTCCCTAACTGCCATGATCTGCATGGATTCCCCTCCCCACACTGAGGGCTTATGATGCTGCCCACCACCGACTGGAAGCTGTTTGGGGGTGAAGGGTGGTGACAATCTGATACCTGCTTCTGCTACTCACTGCCTGGGTAACCAGCCATCTTGATTTCCTTATCTGTTGGAAAGAAAAAGCATTGCAATAACAATGCATTAGCAATAAATGGAATAAATAAAATGGTTTGTGTGTCATGCCTGCTACAGCATTTGGAACAGAGTAGTCAGACAAGGTTAGGCTTCTTCTCACTCCCTGACCAAGTTCTGCCTATGCCATTGTCAGCCATTCACAGGTAAGTCTCCGCAACCAGGCTGTGAGGTCCATGGTGGGGAACCCATGTTTCTCGTGCTCTCTGTGTCTTGCACAGTTACAGACTGGAGCATGGGCTCGCACTACTTACTATGGTTGCCTTGAAATCTGCTTCAGCAGGACTCCTCCACCGTGGAGAAGGAGCACAGGAACTCTTCAGGGAAATTTGTAGATGCGGGAATCAAGTTTGTTTGTTTGTTTTTCTTATGAGTGTTCTGATTAAGCCAGAAACTTCCTGAAGTCATACAATTCTCCTATCCCCAGAGAAGGATTTGAATAAAGTATCCTCTTGCTGGAAGGAAAATTAGAGATAATTAGTTCAGTGGTTTTAAAAATTTGTAAAGGACTGGAGCCATTTTTCTCAAGTGAAATTTTATATGGAACCTTAAGCTACCCGAGCAGACAGAGCATTATTTTAGGAATATATTGGTATTTATTATTGATTAACAAAATTAAGTAAATCACATTGAGAAATATATTTATTGTAAAATTTCACACTTATAATAAGTGAGTGAATAATAAATCAACTTGACAAAGGTATTTATTTTATAATCTCAAACTTTAAAAAATATTTAAAAATTTTTTTAAATGTTTATTATTTTCAAGAGAGAGAGAGACACACACACAGAGTGTGAGCAGGGGAGGGGCAGAGAGAGAGGGAGGCACAGAATCTGAAGCAGGCTCCAGGTTCTGAGCTGTCAGCACAGAGCCCAACATGGGGCTCGAACTCATGAACCGTGAGATCATGACTTGACCCAAAGTTAACTCAACTGACTGAGCCAACCAGGTGCCCCTAAAAAAAATATTTTTAAAATAGAAAATTTTGAAATAAAATATTTCTGAAATCCATAAGGTAACTTGGGTCTCCAGGGCCCAGAGCGTGTGATATGACTTACTGATTAAGTCCACCTCTTTATAACACAGATGAGTAAACTGAGGCTTGGAATGTGTCAAGGACATGTCAAGGCCATACAGAGAATAGGTGGTTGGCTGGGGTGAGAACTTAGGTCTCCTGCCCCTACAATGCCAGGGCTCTTTCAACTATATTCTTGATCTCTCCTAATTCGTCTGAGTAAAACAGTGTTTTCCTTGTTATGTGCTTTCTAATAAGATACCCCAACTCCATAGTTTGATTTATATTTAAGGCTTTCTTATACTCTTGTGATGAGCATGAAACAGGCTGCTTACTGAGCTAATAGTGCAACTCGGAAATCTCCATCTGTGTCTTCCCATCTCAGCAAGAGAATTCTGCCCTGGTGATGGATAATTGAAATGGATTTGGTCAGCCAGGCCTCTATACTCATGATGGTTTTATGTTTGCTCATCTGTCAGAAAAGTAAAAAGCAAAGCTGGTAATTTGTGTTAACTAAGCACCTTCATTATAGGAACTCAAGGGAAAGGGTGGGGAGCAAAACATTTTTTCGTCCAGCTGTCCCGGATCCTGAGGATGATTTGTGTAGTTAAGGAGAAATTCTAATAATGTTGTGCGTATGGAAAAGTTTAAGGCAAAGATGATGGGTCATTTTCCAAGTGTTCGGGTTGAATATCAAGAGCTGTGCAGCTTCCTTCCCAACTCCTGCTTTTCCTGGCTGGGTCGATCTCACATTGTGCCTCTCGAGTGGGGCAGTAATGACCTCTATGAATTCCCAGCTCACAGATGGCACCTCTCCAGTGAGCCTTGACAAAGACGTAGATGTCCCACAGGGACCCAGAATTTCCCGCTCTTCGCCGAAGAAGGCCAGAAAAAGCCTTGCTCTGGAGTATGTTGGATGCTCAACATAGAATTGCTTTCTTCCAGCTCCTACTCCTGACCCCTGGTTCTGTCTGGCAGGTGTTCAGTACCCAATTCCAGGCAGCATTTTAAGACTGTCCCCTCTTGTCTTAAGGCAGCCCTTTCTGGGGTTATTCTTACCTGCAGAGAGAACAGGCTAATGGTCTCCTTTAGTGTCCCCTGTCCTCAGGCAGTCTTCCCCTTCTGCTCATACAAGAAGGCTCAAAACCCCTTCCTAGGCCGTAGAGCCTCTTCTTCCCTAGCTGGGATGGAGGGTGGGAATCCTGATACCTCTGAAGAGGGAGCTAAGGGTCTGATTGTTGTGTTGGGGTAAGTGGCCCGCATTGCCTCTTCCTTTGGAGAAGGAATGGTATGTGGGTCCTAAGAAATTGAAATTATAGGACAGGATCACAGAGAAGAAAGGAGAGAAAGTAACAAAAGAACTAGGCCACCTGACCTATTTTGCCCCGGGATAAAGCAGGTGAAGAAAGAGCCCAGTCCTGGGCATTTTGAGGTGAGGTTGTTTCCTGCCCCTTGGGACAAGGGTAGCCCTGGGTCTGACCATCCTGAGCTAATAAAGATGAAAGTTCATTCTTTTTGTTAAAAGGCTCAGAGCTGAGCTTTTTTAAAGAGCACATTTCAGGTAGGGTTAGAGTCACACGTACAGAAAGTGATTTACCCACACACTTCCAAGAACACATCCATTATCCAAAACAAAATTCTAATTGGGCCTTAAGAGTCATCAAACAAAAATGAAGAGTTTTTTTCCTTAATAGGGAATAAGGTGTGCATGCCCTATAAATCATCTCTGCTAATTCTGAATGATGCTGCATTTGTTTATAGGTGCAGGAAACTATAATGGAAGAGGATGAGAGGAATGTGAACTTACTGGTTTTCAATATGGGGTATCCCATAGGGCCTTGAGTTTTGGCTGGTCCAGTATGGCTAAAGATACAACATGGAGTGACGTACTATAACCAAATTTAAAGGAAAACATTAATCTTTTGAGACCAAAATGTGCATCATTTCAGCTGCTGCTGATCACAGCTGTGGATGGTGAGGCCCCACCCACCCACGAATTTCCTTGACTAATCAGGAACATCTCTGTATGGCCATGTCTCTCAGGCAATTTAGAGCCAAGGGTAAAGCTGAATGTATCTCCCTTTGTCAGATTCAAATCTTCTTTCTGAGGAGGTTGTACCTGAAGAGTTAAAGGCAAGTCTGGCAAAATAAACAGGGATCAAAATGTTTGCCAGGGAGTCTTTTTAAAAGAGAATTGCTCTTTCTCTTGGAGCCTTGGTTGACCTTTATGTGTGAGCGGGTGGAAATGTCCCCAGGAAATCTCCAAAACCTCAGAGGAAGCTGTTGACAGGCTTCCAGTGAACTGGGTTTTTGCTTGTGCTCTGGAGGTAGAGAATAACAGATGGACTTTGACAAACACGGACAGATGAATATAATCTTCAAAAAGTAAGTTTTTTACTTTTATTTTTTTCCCACTGGCAGCATTACAAGCTCACACTATAGTGTTTCTGGGCACCACAGTGGGGGTCCTGGTCTAATGGAAGTTTTAAAGAAATTATAAAGAGTACCTGACTGGAGTGAGGAACTCTGTGTGTTTAGACCAGTCGCCTAAGCTCTCCATGGAGACATGGTTACTCATTTGTAAGTAGAGATAACAAAAAAGCCCTATTTACATGTCTGAGCTGTTGCAAAAACTGCATGGGGCACCAGAGATATCAAACACTTTGTGAGCAGATTGGAGGCTGCAATAGCTCAGCTTCAGAAACTCAGCAGGAATATTACATAGAGTGCAGATTGGAGAGAGAGGGTGGTGGCAGGACAGGGCTGGATCTGAGGGAGCAAAGGTGAGTGGAAGAACCATTGTGCTATCTCCAGGGAGTGAAGACATTTTCTGTCACTCCACAGATGTATACTATCTTTACTTGGAGATCCACTCCTTTCTTTTCCAGGCTTAGAGGGTTTTGGTCCAGTAGGAGAAAAGAGGAGGGCAGAGACTGACCCAGTGTATGAATCTCCTCAGAGTTTCCTGAGCATGTGATCAGAGGCAACACCTCCTCCCCCAAATGGACACTGATCCAGAGGTCAGGTGAGGCCTCCACATCCCTGATGTCCTTGCTTCCCAGTTCATCCAGTGGTGCTGGGATTGAGGATGCTGGAATGTCCACAGTGGGAATGGCAGGCATAGTCTCCACAAAGCACAAATGGCAATAGTCCAGAAAGATGGGGGTAATTCAAAGGTGGCTTGTCTTTTCATTGGCAATTAACCTGAAGCAAAATCACAAAAGCTGCTGAATTCTGTGCAGTCTGGGCACAAAAACTTGGGGAGCACTAGTCGTCAGTGTTAAACTAACTCAGCCATAATTTAAGGTCATAACCACCAACCTCACATAGGCCACCTGAGCAGAGGCTGTGGAACACCTGAAACCCAATTCTGGGATGACTTCAGGGCCGTTTGTATTTTTGGTATCCCTGAAATTATTGGACTGGGTATCTGGCTAATGGAGGTGCTCAGCATCAACACTTTTTTTCTCCCTGCCACCTACCTCGGAAGAATCCAGGACTATGGTCCAGTTAGCTCCCCAACAGAGGTCAGAGCTGGAGCTCTCCAAGGTGCTGATAGCTCAGGCCAAGTTCCCCAGAGGACACATTATTCTGCAGTGCACCTTGAAGCCCACCCAGGTCATCTGGAGGATCTTTCTTTGCCTTCATTCTTGTGCCAAGAAGGAATCTCTGGTAGGTTTGAGGGAAAGAAGATGCCACTTAGGCTCTCCAAACTGGGGTGGGAAGATTGACCAAAGGATCTGAGCAAACCTCAGAATGTAAAAATGATGTATCCCCAAGATGCCTGCAGGAGCCTAACTCAAAATGCCTTACTACTTGGATGTATCCACCCTTGAGCCAGACATGTTCACACGAGTATATTCCCATCACCTTTGAGAAATCAGGAAATACTGCTTTTAGAAAGAGTCTAAACCCAAGGTGGGTAACTTGGGGCAACCTGTTGATAGACTGTAGATGTGACTAGTGAAATCAGCTGGAGTCTATTTGAGTAGTTCAAGCCAGAGACAAGTACTGAATTAGGTCAGTGACTTTATCACTGAGAGAATCCTGCAGGATTTAGTGAGTATTGGATGTGGAAGTTGGGGTGGATAGAGGTGTCATCCTTGACTTTTAAGGTAATAACTTGGGAAACTGCATAGATGATAATGCCATTCACCAGAAGAGCTATAAAGTTTTTGGGCAGGATGGATGATGTACATGTTAAGTGGGAGGTGCCAGTGGTACTTCCAGATGGGTTGTCTAGTAGCAATTGGGTACATGGTTCTGGAGCTCTGCTGGAAGGTCAGGGCTGGTGTTAGAGGCTTGGGGATTGTCCCTGAAGGGGATGTGGTTGAAGAGATAAAAGATTAGACCAACCAGGCAAAATGTGTAGAGGGAGAGGAGAGGAGGGCAGAGAACAGGTGTTGGTGGAGTGTCCACATTTTCTGGGTATGCTGAGGCAGAAGTGCTTATAAATGAGTCTGCCACAGGGATCTCATCATCTGCTCAGAGCCTACTTTATCACCAACCAGACATCATTCCAGTCACTTCTTTTTTATTCTCCTCTGACATATATCTACATATATTATATTATATTGATATAGATTTAGATTTGGATGTACAGAGATAGATTTATTTTAAGGAATTGGCTCATGTGATTATTCAGGTTGGCAAGTCCAAAATATGTAGGTTTGGCCAACAGGCTGGAAATGCAGGGAAGAGTTGACGTTTCAATCTTGAGTCCAAAGGCAGACTGGAAGCAGAATTCCTTCTTTCTTGGGGGACATCAAATTTTCTTAAGGCCTTCCATGGATTGAATGAGGCCCACCCACATTATGGAGAGTAATTTGCTTTACTCCAAGTCCAATGATTTAAATGTTAATGTCATCTAAAAATTACCTCCACAGGAATACCTAGATTGGTGTTTGACTACATACCTTGGTACTGTGATCTAGTCAAGTTGATACCTAAAAGCCAAACATCACAGGGTGGGACACCCACTGGAAGCCTCACACCCAGGTTCAGATGAGGGCAAATAAATAATATAAATAAAAAATAACCTGTCCCTTCACAGTTACTATAATGACCCACATGCCTGCTCCATCTCACCATGCTCACCACGCTCACCACACATATGCACTCCGGATAGGGAGGAACAGGGGGTGTTGGGCCACATACCTATTCAATCACATTTGCTCATTCCAGCCTGATCTTTATGGATTCTTCAACCTAGTTCTCATTTCAGCCCTCCTTTTCTCTGACGGCCTATTCTGGATGCTCTTCTTTGTTCTCTTCATGGAGATTCTCCTTCACATTTGATTCTAGTATTTGTTATATTGCACATTTGATCAGGTAATGGATGCTTCAGCTTCCACTCAATCTCATCCTCACAGGTATAGGAAGGTTATAAGACGAAAAACATTTTTTTTCCATTTTTATTTCAAAGCTAGAAAAAGTGAAATGGAGAGGAATTAAATTACTGCCCCCAAAAAAAATCTTTCAGAGAAAGTCTAGGGCTGCCAACAATGGGGTTTTCTGCATAGCTGCACCATTCCCCATCTGTGTCGGAATCCTTGGTGCATTTTTCAAGCTTAGTGTCCAAGACATCTCCAGCCTAATAAGAATAAGGTGCCCTGGGCTGGTTCCCAGCCAGGGTGGGAGTGAGCAGATATGCATTCCTTTGAAGCCCATTTCAGATTCTGGAATGCTTTCCTGGAAACCACACAATCTCAAGAGAGATTCATCACCTCCTGATGCTGCCTTAGGACTAGGTCAGGACAGGGGCCCTGGACCCCTGAAGGAGACAGTGTCTGCCCTGATAAGCAGCTTCCTGTGTGGTGGCTGCAGGATTTACTCAGAGCTAGACTGGGCAGATCTGGCTGAGATTCAGAATCAGCCCCCCACCTCATCTCTCTCCCCATCCTCCTCTCTCCTTATCCCCATATGTACTCCCCTACAAAGCATGAAAGTGGGGATTTTGTTCTTGCATATCAGGGCAGAAGGCCCAGGGCCAGAGGCACAAACAGATCTGGGTGTGGATCTGAAGACATTCTCCTATCTAGGAGCTGGGGATAGGGTTTGGCTTCCCCATTGTATAATGATGCTGAGATGTCTTAGGAAGACAGCTGTAGGAGCAGTCATGTGAGCACTGGAAAAGGAGTCAGGAGTCTTGAGACCATGTCGTGAATCTGCTGTCCCCTTCCTGGTAACCAGGCAAGCTACAAAGTCAGAGAATGGTGATGCCAGATGGGTCCTTAGGGTTATTTACATTTCTCTCATTTGAGAGATGGGGAGGCTCTAAGAATTCACAGCATTGGCTCAAGGTCCCAGACTGAGGTGGTGTCGGAACCAGAATTAGAAATCAAGAATCCCAACCAGTATACTTCCCATTATTGCCTCTATACCTACTTAACTTCTCTAGACCTCATATTTCCTCATCTATCAAGTGGAGGCCAGTAACATCTTCCTCTCAAGACCATTGTAAAGACCAAGTGCAATTACGGATCAAAAAAGTTTCTAAAATGGTGGAAGTATTGGGTCCTAGGAGTGGCACCTACTTATGTGTCTTGATCTGGGTATAGGTTGCCTTCCCACATGTGATATAGCCCAGCATGGATTTAGGTATGAATTCTAGCATGATGGATGCTAGAGATGATGCCCAGCTGGTGCTCATGAGTTTGTCCATGACTGGTGTTAGAATACTGAAATGCTTACTGTCCCAATCTCCCTGAGAGCCCTTCTGCCACCTTGGACTCTCTCCCAGAAATTAAAGGATACACATTTGACATAGCATGAGGTCTCCAAGGACTCTGCTTCAGCCCAGTGCCAGTCAGCATCAATTCTGATTGGTCAGTGTTCATATGATATGATACCATACCATACCATATATTTTGGTTATCTATTGATATGCAACAAACCACTCTGAAACTTAGGGGCTTTAAACAACAGTTTGTTATTATCTCTCAAAGTTCTGTGGTTTACCAGGCTCAGCTGGATGGTTCCCCATTGGGATCTCTCCTGTGCCTGCAGTCAGATGGTATTTGGGCCTGTCATTATCAGAAGGTTCAGCTGGGCTAGAATATAACAAGGCTTGATTCTGTGACTAGAAGTTGATGTGGCCATCAGCTGTGAGTTCAGTGGAGGTGTCCACCCAAATGGAGCACTTACATTTGGCCTCTCGAACCAAGCAGTTTGGGCTTCTCACAGCAGGGTGACTGAGTTTCCAGGGTTAGCATCCCAGGAGCCAGTGTGCCCAGGGCAGGAAGCTGAACTGGTGTGGTGCTGTGTTCACCATATACTATTCATCAAAGCTGTCAAGGCCCTTTCAGATTCAAGGGGGTGGGGGAGTGCCAAGATCACATTGCAGAAAGGTATGTGGGTGGTAGATCCTATTATAAAATCATCCTTGGAAAATACAATCTATCCTGATCACTGTGGGAAAAGCTCACCAGTCTGGCACTCGGTCTCTCTGATGTCCCCCTTCTGCCCTTCCTTCGACAGCCCTTTCTCCTTCCCATGCATGCCTCCCTGGCCTGAATGGGAGCATCCTCTCCGCTTCCAGAGCTCCCTCTCTTCTGTTGTCACATCTGCATCAGAGAAGAGAACTGACAGCACTTCTTCACAGTCTTACATCTAGGGCCTCCACAGCTACCTTTGACCAGATTTGCATCAATGACGTCATGGTGCAGCCTCAGGAGTGTGCAAGAGGCCAGTGTGAAATCTCACCCCTTGGGTATTTGTTGGCAAGGAGGGAGCATGGTGTGGCAGGAAGCATTGCTATCAGAGGTTTTTGGGTAAACTTTGACCCCTGCCAGACATGAGTTCTGAGATAATGGTAGAATATAGCAGTGTCATGAGTGAACTATGTGAAAGGGCTTTGCCTTCCCCAAACAAGATGTGGTTGGATATCTCTATATCCTTGACATCACATCCTCACCCTTGCATGCAGTCTTGTGTCTACCTAGGCTGAATTCTGGGTGGTGTTTGTACAGTTCCTCTTGCTTCTCAGATAGGTCTGTACCCTCATCTTCTGGGGCCAGGGCAGGGTTTGGAGTAATCATCAAACACCATTCCTATCTAGAATGTTCCAGTCACCTGGTTTCCCTCACCCAGTATGAAGTGTGGGCACATCTGCAATCTGTGTCTCTGCCAGGCACTTTCTCACACTTCTTCCTGTCAAAACTTTGCCAAGCTTATCTTGGGGAGAAGAATTTGTATGGCCTTCCTGTCCACTGAGGGAAGAAATCAAATGGCTTTTGGTCTCTCTTTCATCCAACCAACCCCCAGTGTGCTTTTTAACTGAGGGAAAATCTGTTATTCATAAAGAAAAACAAAAGATGATAAATTATAGAACCTTGTAAAATATATTAACATTAATCCACACTTTCTTTTAGATAATTGAATTTAGAGTGACATCAGCCAGACTCTGTAGCTCATGCAGGAATGCCAGCCTCCCTCAGTTTTTTTTCATTCTTTTAGTGTGATCCCAGAGAGGCCTGGTTAAGTCCGAGGGCCTCCATTTTTCTTTAGGCCAGTACATGTTGTAATCTTGTCCACAATTTCATGACTTGCTGTGAATTAGGAGCTTCCCTGAAATATGTCTCTCTCAGTATTGTAAATGACAAGTGACCTTCTAACCAAATGTGGCTTCATTAGATGACAGGAAAGAATTAAATATCAGGATACAGGGTAGTAAGGTTTTGATATTTATGAAGGTCAAATGAAGAGTGAGTAATACGACAGAATATTCCACTTAAAGTCAGACCGGTTCCTGGGAACTGATGCGTGGCTGTTCTTCGGTGCTTTAGGAAATGGGTTTTCTGCAGAGTCCACTTGTATTGCCAGGTTGTGGACTGTCCATGGTTTGCATGAAGCCACCACCACATTTTAATTGTAACTGGAAGACTGGTTGGGGGGGAAAGGTGGAAAATGTCCAGAAATAACTTGTTTCTGCCAACTGTCTTAATCTTTCACTTTAACCAATTATTCACTAGTTAACTGGTGTTTTGCCAAAGAAGAGGTCTCAGGAGAAAGGCTGCTTTGCTCATGTGAGAATCCCTGTGATTTGGCTCTGCTGGATTTCCTGTCTTTGCAGACCTTGTTTTTATATCTTCAAGTCGTAGAAGTCTGGTTTTAAAAGCCATGTTCAGTGCAGTTCACTGGCTTGGGGCCACTCAGTGGAATGAGGAAGGGGCTTTGGGTCTGTCAGCACTGGCATCCTGATTGGTGTGACCCTGTGATCTGGAGGCTGTTGGAGCAGGGGAGAGTTGGTGGGGGTTCAGGGATGCTAAGACACTAGGGTGGTCCATTCCAGGTGCAAGAAGTTTGTCCCCTTAGGTCCCCAGCATCTTGGGGATTCAGAGGCAGGGCTACCATGTAGGACTGTGTAGGTTGTGCACAAGGGTACCCAATCAAAAGGATGAGCAGTGGATGAGTTTTAGCCAGTGTCTGTTTTTCAAGCCCTGGTGCTAGACTGCATCCGTCTGGAGCAGAGGTTGGCAAACAATAGCCCATGAGTCAAATCAGGTCCATGGCCTGTTTCTATAAATAAAAATATTTTGGAACATAGTCACAGCCCTTTGTTTATGTGTTATCTATGGCTGCTTTCATGTGACAAACAGCAGAGTGAAGTAGTTGTACAGAGACCTTCTGGCCTGCAGAGCCTAAAAACTTTATCTGGCCCTTGATAGACCATTGAGCTGGGGAGAGGGGTACCTTTTTCTAACTGCAAAGGTTCTGTCTGCCTGCCAAGCCAGAGTTGCAACTGAAAGGTAGGGACTGTCTTCCCCTAATTTGCACAAAGGTGCCTTGTGGGCCAGCAAGGTCATCAGGAGGAGATCCCAGCCTTGCCTCTGAGGGCGGGAACCTCTGGGAGCCAGGGCTCAGGGGGCCTTACCGCAGCCCCTGCAGGTATTGGTGGACTCTAGAGCTGGCTCCAGGCCGTAGAAGAACCACAGGCTTGCTGTGCTGAGAGGCTTTTTGGGGAGCGAGGGGCTAGTTGTAACAGCTCCCGGAGGTAAAACAAATGGTTTCCTTGTTCCTTTTCCAAATAACCGTAAAAGAGAAGGTTTGTTTTTGGATCTTTGTCGCTGGCCACTCCATAAAGAAATGCAAACTGTCTCATGGGTTATCATCAACCACTTGTTTACACAGCAGGGCTGATTGACACGGTTTATTTTTCTGCGGTTTTTTCTTCTAATCCAAAGTGAAATATGAACTAGAGAATTCACGGAGTTCCCTTCACCTTTTGCAGCCCAGAACCTGCAAGGGAGGTGACTGTTTTCACTTGTGTGACTATTATAGGCCCCATTTAGATCTGGCCGCACCCATGTGAAAGGTCAGGTCAGCTATACTTGAAAACCTGCAGAATCACCTGTCCTCCCCAGGGGATCGATGCACAAAGCAGGACCAGGGACTGGTAGGATGTAAGGCTGGAAGGAAACTCAGAGCCATCTTGTCTTTTGACAAGTCTGGAGCCCCTTCCCTAAGCATCAGCCCCAGTGAGATGCAGTGACTTTCCCAAGGTCTCACAGCAGCTGGTGGTACCTTCTCTGGTCAACCTCCAGTAGGCAGGATTTGGAGTCCAGGCAAGACACCCCCATGGCAGGAAAGAAAGCCATGGTGGTCCAGATTGCAGAGAGCAGGGCCTGGTGGGAATAATCCTGTAAAACTTTCAGCATGCCCAATGCGCGATCATTTACAAAGCTCTTCTCACCTGTGATCGTACTTCTCCCTGCAATCCTATGAGGCTGACACTCTGCCCTACATTCCATTAGTCGTTATATATTGTTTAGAGATAATCTCAAAAAAATCTGGCCGGATGGGATGGAATAAGAAATCTTATAGCCTGCACATGTTAAAGGGATAATACAATGGGTCCTTTTTACTTTTCTTCCTTCTTTCTTTCTTTCTTTCTTTCTTTCTTTTCTTTCTTTCTTTCTTTCTCTCTTTCTTTCTGATAAAAGCAAGCAAACAAAACGCTTTCAGCCTTGTTAACTGTGCAACAACCTATTTTTTAAAAATTGACTACACAAAATCAGAGCAGGAGTGGCCTGGCTGTAAGAACGGTCACGAGGACAGACCTGGGGGTCTGAGGCAGGTGGAGTTTGAATCAGAGATGAAGAAGGCTGTTCGCAGAAGATAAAGCTGCGGGAGGCTGCACCATGTGGGACACAGGATCCAGAGCCACTAGTCGCCCTCCCTGTAGGAGAGGGACAGCAAGTGGGCAGCATTCTGAACCCCCAAAGCATTACCAGGCCACTTCTAGAGGCTGCAACCACTCCTGCCTGACCGCATGGAGACATGTTCCCCACTTGTCTTCCTCCAGGCCTCGTGCCATCAGCTGTTGCCCACACCCTCCTGGAGAGTGTGGGAGCCCTGGAATATCCAGAACATATGTAATCCCAACATCTGTTTGGAGCCTCCTTCCTTGAGATGTTATGTTGGCCCTTGGCCCCCAGCACCGGCCTGCACATCCCTGTACACATACGCGTGGTGTTTCTCACGGACACTCTGTATTGGCTAGGGAAGTGTCTGTGGGAGTGTGGTGGGCTCTGTTTCCTCATAAGTAAGATACATCAAGTAGCCTTAGTCAGCAGGTGAATTAACTCCCTCTAAGTAAGTTGGAGGAGGAACAGTGCTCTAAAGACACATTATGCTGAGTGTGTGTGCGTGTGCACACACATGCGCGTGTGAGACCTTCCTGTAAGAGTTTTGTTAGCTCTCTCTGCCTTCACTGAAGGGACTTGCACACAGCAAGCAGCATGAGATATTTGAGACTGATAAGAGGCAGGCTTTGGGCCTGGAAGAGAGTGGGAGCATTGGGACCTTTTCCCAAAGTCATCTCTAGTTCTCAGAGTCCCAGCTTTGGGACAGGCTCTCATTTATTTGCGAGATTTGACTGGGCTTCTGCCCTGTCCAGTGACAGGGGAAGAATTTGCTGCTCTGTGTGGGTCTGTCCCTGCCCGTCAGTCTGCAATTCAGGACCAGGTGGAAGAGAACAGCCAAAGTCCCTTACGTTCAGGTTATCGATGAAATCAACAGTTGCAGCAGTAAGCCCTAACCTGTCCTATGCTCAGGTTTATACCTCCTGTCAGAAGCAATTCTGGAAGGAAGCTTTGTCTTTGCCAGTCTCCTGAGCAATCTTTCCTAGTGTGACTCTCCCTTTCCCCGGGTGTGGTGTGAGCCATCTGACTTTGGCGGAAGCTGCATCAGTCAGGGCTCCAAAGCAGTTTCTGGAATCCAATGACAGGACTGTAGTTCTGTTGCTTATTATAAGGAAAAGAACTCCATTCTTGGGTCATACTAGCTGGAAGAAGGAGCCTCTCAGGATTTATTTATCCTGAGGTCAGAGCCAAGAATTCTGTGGGGGGTGTCCTGCACTGGGGTAGAGGGAGTGGCAGGTGTGAGCCCTGGTGCATCATGGGAGAGATCAAAACAGACTGTAACCCTTCCAAAGGCACAGGCATGTTTCTCAGGCACTGTCTCTTCAACTTCCCTCCCTGCTCAGTCCTCTGCTTCTTCCAGAAATCTTCTGCATCCATCCCAAGTCACGGTCCTCACCCTCCGAGAGTCCAGAGCATCCTTGGTCTTTGCCTGGAGTGCCCGACAGGGTGATGGCTGGCATGGGAAATAACCCAGCCTTGCTTCCACACTTTTCCTACAAAAGATCTTCTCTATCCTAAGGAACTGTAATCTGTAAGTTTGGCCAGTTTGGACTCGGACCCAGGAGCTTAACCAGGTAGGTGAGGCCATGTATAAATCAGAACACCTTATCAGGACTTTGGCACTGAATTTGCCCACTGGGTACCTAAGTGTGGTGTGACCTGGGCCCCAGGTGCATAAGGGATGGGTCTCTACTCTTCCCAACTTCCCAGGACCTTCTATCTTGTCATGGGTTAATGAAAAGCTTTAAGTCTTAGGGAAACATCTTTGTTGAAATAATTAGTATTTTGAAGAGATTATTTAGGACAACAACTGTTCATCTTTTCTCTGAAATGACCTGAGGCCTTGACCACAGTTGCTTTTTCCCCCTGCTTCCCATTTTGGTCTCTGGAATTTGAGGGGATGGCATGAGTTTCTTGATACTCAGAGAACCTTGGAACACCAATTCCAGAGTAAGGAGGTGAGGGACTCATAGGAGGTTCTGGGGAATGAGGTGTTTGTCTTTCCAAAGACCACACAAATGTTTTTTAATATTTGATGCTTGGATTGCATTTTCTTGTGCTTTGGACATCACTAAACATTTCTGAGAGCAAGGGCAAGACAGATCTCAGTCTCTTGTCATTTGGTGTAAAATTTTCCTTTTCTTTCTTTGGTTTCAATGTCTGATGCCTCTGGTAATGTCTGGGTAATCAAAAGGTATCTGAGTGATAAAAAATAGCTCTCTCTTCCCTTTCTTTCTGCCCCTCCGCCACTTGCACTCTGTGTCTCTCTCTCAAAAATGAACATTAATAATAATAATAATAATAATAATAATAAAACCTCTCTCTCTGAAGCCCAGAAACATGAGTTGAGTGATGGTCTTTGAGAAGAGTACCTAAGTGCATAATGGCTGGTATGTGTGACAGGTGGTCTGGTCTGGTGGTCTCACTGACAGAACAACCCACCAGTCCAGGGAAGGTAGAACAGACTTAACCTGCCAACACTCATTTGGATTCTGAGTCAGAGCATGATGGGGGGCACCAGGACATGTTGTCTAGGGAAAGGATGATTTGGGGGGGACTAATCAAAGGGAAGGGGAAGATAGATTGCATGGTCCCAGAGATAGGCCAATAAAAGACAGAATGTTCTAACAATCAAAGAGCAGTGTTGCCTTTAGTCCTAGAGAGAGATGGCAGAAGCTGGGGAAGTACTTGATAGGATATTGCTAAAGAGTGTTTCTATAATGTAGGAGACCTATGAAGCCAAATGTACAATAAGAACATACCACCTGGTGGTCTTCAATAATAAAATGACACACACGAACTGACAAACACCTGGCTTAAAAGAATGCCCATCTTTTGTGAGAAAATATTGAAGCAGGAGGATAAAGGAAAGAATAGTGCAAATTTAGAAACTTTAAAGGCATTTGATTATCATGTGTCTTGAAAACAAAGTCGTGATGGTTCACCCAGGATTAGTGCAGTCACGGCCAGTACTCAATCCACTTCTTCTCAATCTATTCAGAGGAGAATAGCTCTTGCTGGACAAAGTCTGTCAGTCCTCATGCGTTGAAGGGAGTGGTCCTCAGGACAGGTCCCCCTGGGAGATGAGGACAGTCGTGCAGGTTCCCTTTCTACCCACCATCCCCACGCGGCCCATTCCCACCACAGACGGAGACAA
Source organism: Panthera uncia (assembly GCF_023721935.1). Taxonomy (NCBI): domain Eukaryota; kingdom Metazoa; phylum Chordata; class Mammalia; order Carnivora; family Felidae; genus Panthera; species Panthera uncia. Next base: position 23,989,930 of record NW_026057579.1, on the reverse strand, counting down.
TGGCAGTCAGGCAGAAGGAGGCTCCCAAGGGCCTCCTTGCATGGAAAACCTCAAAGTGCTGCCCAATGCCCTCCATTCCCCCTGGCTCCACCCCCCCCCCATGTGTCTCCTCATCTCAGAGATAATGCTGGTTGCTGGGTTGCCATCCCACCATTTTGCTGCTGCACAAAGGGCACGCTGAGGCGACCCAGCAATAAAAGCAACTCGAAGGGAGACCAGCTGTACTTATAAATAAACATCCCAAGCACATTAATCTACTGAAGGTTTTTATGAGGGGACGCATAAAATTTCAAATAAAGGGCTAATGGGAAATATGTCCGAAATGTTGGAACTGGTGATGTTCTACAGTAGGGAACGGCCCAGATAGATCCATAAAACGAAATGTAACTCACAACTGATTCGGTTTTAAGACCTCGGCCCTCTCACTCCCACACCTGAGTTGTATATTTTATCTGAAGGGTTGTTTCATGTTCCAGAATCAGCTCTGTTTGCAAGCGAGCTGTCACAGTTTTATGGCCTTGACTTTAAAGAGCAGGACATTTCTTTCCTGGAGAAGAGGGTTAATAGGAGGCAAAATGCAGGGATTATGGGCTCTCCCACAAATCCAGGCTAGCAGATGCGCCTCTTTTCTGTAATCAAAATGAATGTTTTCTTTGGATCCAGCTAGGAAGGCCCCTTAAAACATCCCAGGAACAGGAGACATGTGCCAGGCCAGATAACAGATTGGAAGCAGACGGTGAGGAAAGCAGGTGTGTAGCTCTTTGGAGTACCTGCTCCTCTCCCTCTTCAGGACAGGTAATTTAAAAAAAAAATGATATGGTGATTTTCTTTTTTTTTTTTTTAAGTGAAAAACCAGAGATGGCATATGGTTAGCATTGTCCCTGCCCTGCCCTTCACCTCTGTTAACGAGCCACGTTCTTCCCCCTGCTGGGGCTACTCGGATGGAGCTCTGTTTTGCGTTCTTTCCTCCTTAACTTTGTTCCAGACCGTTCTGGGCTGCAGGGGAGGACACCCCCCACCCCAAGTCAGATCCTTTGGGGGCAGTGCAGAGAGCTTAGGCTGGGGAGTTAGAAGGGGTTCATATCCCTGCTCTGCCACTTGCCAGGTGGGCCACACGCCCCACCTTCTGTTTTCTCACTGGGAAGAGCAGGAAATAAGCACCACCATCCCAGGCTCATGGTGGGGTACGTGGTGGGTCTGCAGAAAGCACCTGCCCGGGTCCGGTCAGACTGCCGGGGCTCACAGTTAATTGTTGATCGTGAACAGATCCTTTTCTCTCCCTGAGCCTCAGTTTTCTCATCTATAAAATGGGGAAAGTAATGCCTCACAGGGCCGTTAAGAGGATGAAAGGAAATCTGCACAGCACCTTCTTATCAGAGCGCCTGCCACCCAGTAGGCACCCCTTGAATCCTCACCGTCATTGCTGTTGGGTAAGCAGAAATCCAGCTCTTCGGCAGACCACCTGACTCACCCAGACACCACAGGGCTAAAGTTCAGTGAAGTCAAAACCAGACACCCCACACACTGCTCCCTTTCTCATAATGGGGCCCTTGTTTAATTCCAGTCCCAGCCTATCTTGGACCCTCGGCTTCCTCTCGCTCTCAGGCTAGCCCATTCGCTTTGGGCTCATCCCATGAACTTGGTTTGCCAAGCTGAGTGATGGTTGGTACTGTCTAGGGATTTGGCTTAGATCCCTCTTGGGCTGTTTCAGCTCCTGGGTACCTTAGACAGGGCCTCCTGTGCTAGCTCTGGTCCCTGCATCCCAAGTACCAGCTCTGGACTCTCTGCCACCCTCAGGTGGGTCAGTTTCAACACCCCATGAGAGCCATGAATGGTCAAAGGTGAGGGAGAGTCAGGTCACGCTAGACACTTTCCTCCAATCCTGTTTGGGGGTCAAACACTAATTGACCTGCTGTATTTACTCCACTTTGACAGCAACAGAGAACAAAACACAAACAACATTAACGCACTTGCTACCAGCAAGGGGGAGAACGGGGGCAGTGGAGTCAGTATCATTCGTGTCAAGTTTACGCCACACTCCTAGCGTACGGTCTGTTGTCTTGGCGGATCACTCCTCCTCTGGGCTGAAATAAACTCCTCTCCTCCTCTGCCCACACTGCCCGCCTCATGCTACCTCCTGTGGCTCTTTAGTTTTTTGTGACTTTGTTTCTCCATCTTCCAAGGGAGATTGAATTCAGGGAGGGTAGACACCATGGCCCACACCTCCTTATCCCCCCTTACCTCACATCACAGAGCAGAACCTCAATAAAGGCTAAAGTAAGGGAGGCCAGACCACGTGGAGAGGCCATGCTGGGGATGTTCAGCTGAAGACCGGTGTCTTTGTCTGTTAGATGTACGGAAACCTCAAGACTTTCTCCTGCCCCAGCCTCTGCTGACCACAACCACGCAAGGGACCTGGAGGAGTGCCATCTAGCTGAGCTCTGGAACCATGAAAATAATAAAAATAAATGATTATTGTTTAACACTCTCAGGTTGGAGTGGCTTGTTGAGCAGTAATAGATGCTTGGATCACTGATCACTTAGGCGTCTCTTTTGGCGATTTGGAAGATCACGAGGGCCATAAGCCATGCTCTTTAAGAGGGCTGGTGGTAGGAGGTACCCAGGCTGCCATAACTTCCCACCAGACCTGCATGCCAGGCTTCAGGATGGCCAGGGACCTTGGGCTATGGGATTCCTCTGGCTGGACCCCTTGCCTGGGGAGGCATTGGCTGCTTGGCCCTTGGGGAAAAACCCACCCTTCCTCCTCCGGCAGAGCTGGGAAGATATCCAGGGCCAGCTGTGTGCTTTGGAAAGCTACTCCTGTGGTTCCTCGTCTCTCTCCCCTGTGCGGGAGTGTAAGATTAACCTCCAGTTTTATACCCTGGAACTCCAAGTACCATACAAGTTTCAGTGTTTTTCAGGTGCAAGTTCTTTGTTTGGCTTTAGCAAATGAGTACAATAACAAGCTGGAATATGCAGGTCCTCAGGGGGGTGGGTCTGGGAACCACAAGAGTAAAGGGGTTTCCAGTTACCCTCTGGCTTGTGCTCAAAGTCCTCACTCTCCCTGAAGAATGGGTGTGAAGGCTCAGGCTACGCAATGGTCTGGGAATGGAGACTTGGAAGAGCGACTGAGGTTCCCCAGAATCACAGTCCACGCCTTTAGCTAGCAAGCAGGTGGTCAGACAGAAGGGAAGGGAGTGGGGGTGGTGGTGCTGTAACGAGGGTGTGTGATAAGCACGGTATACTCTTTCAAGATGGTTTTCAGCTGCTCTACTTGTCTATTAGCCCTGCTGAATGTTTGCATCTCCCCCAAATTCATATGTTGAAGCCCTAATCTCCAGTGTGATGATATTTGAAGGTGGGGTCTGTGGTAGATTAATGAGTTTAGATGAGGTCATGTGGGTGGATCCCCCACGATGGATTCCTGTCCTTACAAGAACAGGGAGCGACCAGAGCCCTCTCTCGGCTATGTGAGGACACAGCAAGAAGGCAGCTGTCTGCAAACCAGAAAGAGGGCCCTTCCCAGGCACTGAACCTACTGACACCTTGATCTTGAATTTTCCAGCCTCCAGAACCATGAGAAGTCAATATTCATTGTTTAAGCCGCCCAGTCTATGGTGTATGGTATTTTGCTATAGCAGCTCAAGCTGACTAAGACAAGTCTTGAGATCAACTTTTAACTCGTCTTCTGGGCCCAGAGGGATCTAAGAGAGCATCTCCTCCAGCCTGATTTGTTTACAGGTGAAGACCCTCAAGTCTTGGGAACTTGCCCCCATGTTCTTCCCATTTTTCTGTTGTACTATGGCTTTTTCTACTGATATGTTGGAACTTGTTGGAAGAGAGGAGGGAATTTGCCTACTCCATGGGTTTATATTTCCAAGTCAAAGGACATCGGTAAGTGTAAATGGTCTGATTAATAAGTTTGGGAGGAGGAAGTGGATACTCCTTACCTCTCACCCCCTGCCCTTTCGGATTGCCTGCTGGCATAGTACAGGTGCTCCTGGGGGCCCTTGGCCATGAGGTAAGCTTAGCAACAAAGGCATGGCAGAAGAACCTGTGATCTACTGGGCAGATCTTCACCCTGGGGCCCAGCATGAGGAGACCCATGGTCTGCCCACCGAAGTCGTGCTCCCCAATAGCTCTGTCAGTACAAAGCTGATATTTGGGTCCTCATCCTCCTACTCCTGTGCCTACTACAAGTTGGTTTGGAATTTCAGAAGGAAAAAGGATGCTCTTTATTAGACCCCCTCAAATACCACACCAGCTTTGTAAGTATTAAGTAAATTAATCTTTTACCCATGATATGAGTTCCAAATACTTTTCCTAGGTTTCCCTTGATCTTTTCATTTGTTGTTTGGTATTTTTCCTCTTGCTATGGAAATCAAGTCAAATTTATTAATCTCATATTTTGTGGATATGGAGGTTTTGTGTCATGTGTAAAAAGCCCTTCCTGCCCTGCTGGATTATCAAATATTTTTTTTTGTGTTTTCTTCAGGTACCTACCTGCCTTCATGTGTTTTGTTTAATCCTGGTAGGGCATGTTACCAGGAGCCTGGATAGATTTTACTCAGAACTAAGGAGGCAACTCTGACTACTTTTCTCCTGGAATGGGACTTTGGGAAGCGGCAGAAGGAGGGACAAGGGAACACAAGGCCAAGTATCTTTGCACTTGGGTTGGTGCCATTCAGTGGGTGCAGTTATGGGTCAGATGTCAGTCTCTAGAGTTGCCTGACAACTCCGGTGGCCATGACAGGGAGGAGGAAGAGCTCGCGTAGCCTCGCTTTGGAGCCCAGAAAGGGAAGGGGCTCTCTCAGCCACTCTGTGAGCTGGGTGGTTAGAAGGATTGGAGCCCAGATCTGGTGACCACAAGCCAAGGGCTTGTTCTCTGGACTCAGAGGTCCAAGCCCAGCTTGGTTCCAGCCGAACTAGAGAGCTCAGCTGTGAGGCTGATGGGCCCTCATGCCTCCTCACCCTGAGTCCCTGCTGCATGGCCCTGAGGTCTGCTGTGCAGCCTGGGCCTGGCTGAGCTCAGACTCCTACTGAGCATGCGTGGGCTGCCGGGATGACCAGAAAATCGAGACCGGCCTGTCACCACGGCCTCTAAGAGAAAAGTGGTGAGTTGCCTCCTCAGTTCTGAGTAAAATCAACAACAGGCTGCAAACGTGGGACCACTTAGAGACCAAAGTCTTCCTGCATCGGGTACTTGTTACTCCCTAAGTTCCTTTCACATGTTATAAAGGAACATGCCTTTGGGGAAGCAGGGTGAGCCATGTGCTTGTCTTCTTTCAGCCCCCTTGTGACTTCACAGCCTGAAGGGCAGGTTGATGAGCAGCTCAGTGTGCTCCCACCTGCCTGCCAGCAGTCCCGCCCCCTTCCCACCAGCTCGTCCTCAAATAATAAAACAGTCCCAGTCTTTGTTTTTCATAAGCATAATTAACAGTGAGAAATCCTTTGGTCCTTCTCTGATTCTTTTTATACAAATTTAGGGTGGGTCTGGATGAATGTGAAGATCCTTTACTATAGTTGTGGGCTGTGTGTATATTTAAATTTTTTATATTAAATCTTGTACTGTCTCCTCTCCCAATGATGTGATCAATTTGATGTGATCTTTGGTTGCTGTTTCTTCCTAGCTATCTTTTCTTCTTGCCCAGAAAGCCCTGAATAGCTTCTACCAGGGCTACCTTATACAGTTGCACAGGGTGTGCACTGCACAAGGGGTACCATCCATTTTATAGTCTATAGGCTGAAAGACACTCTTGAACTTGTGCACTATGGCAGCCCTATATCCAGTGATTGTGTGGTCACAATTTACATAGGCAATTCTAATTCTCTTTATAATTAAAAGTTCATACATCATAACCCAAAGCCACATGGGAATATTTCTTGGGTTACCTGCTGTTCTGGAGTATCCACACTGAACTCATATTAATTATGTGATTACGAGTGGCTCCCCCTCTCTTGGTTGAGCTGAATCAAGGATGTAAAAGGAAAATGTCAGATTAAATTGATGACTAATATGCCACCTGAGCCCTGGAAGAATGGGGAAGGTTATTCCATTTCAGAGAAGGATTTTATTGGCTAAAAGAAAGATTTAGGTTGTAAAATCCCAAGTAAGTGGGAAGAGGAGGGGAAACATTCTTGTCAGGGTGGGAGCAGATTTGAGGGGAGGATTCTTGGACCAATCAACTCATCAGTCTATAGGTCTGAGGAGAGTGTTTCTATAGTAAGCATTTTTAGTATTTTGTCTGTTTGGGAAATCTGCTAGGTGTGAACCTCCCACCTCCTGCTATGGAAGCAGAAATGGTTTGAGAATTCTCTTCAAGACCCTGACCGCTGGGGGTTACAGATATATGACTAAAGGTCAGCCAGTCAAATGCATCCATTCGGAACTGGAGCCAAAGATGCCTAGAAGCAGAAGCTATTTAGAATTCTTTCTGGAAGAGGTGGAATTCACCAAAGGTCCAGGCCCAGGGCCCACTGGCTGCAGGGACCGTGATGAGCATCCAGCAGCATGAGGCTGAGTCTCCCATGGCCCAGATTGCCACACTCCGCCTAGCCCCCCTGAATTCCAGCCTGTTTCCTGATCCTGATTCTCCATATTTCCTATGGATTTTGTAAGCTACTGGATATCCTTCCTAAAAATCATATTCGAGCTTACCAGAGTTAGCTTCAGTTTTTACAACCATGAACCCTTAGATAAATCCCCTCTGCTCACAAAGGCCTGGGATCTTATTGAAGTCAGAGTGATCCTGTCTGGCAAGCAGTGATGTACTGCTAAACCATTCTCTAGAAAAGAAAGAAAAGAAAAGAAAAGAAAAATCCCTGATTTGTGACATTTGTCAAGGAGCCAGGACAAGCCAGCTTCTGCACAGCACCGTTAAGACTTAGAACCAGGCTCTGAACCTTTGAGCAAGAAGGACACCATCAGATGTGGCTTTTATAGCTAAGGTCATGGGGTTGCCACATACTGACTTGGTGAGTGTAAGGAAGGTAGTGGTGATCAGTGGTCAGTCTCCGAACTGGGGTAGAGACTAAGGCCAGGCCCGGGCTGCTGGGGCTCCCTCAGGCCAGGAAGAGTGCCTTTCCTTACTGTGGGGAGGGACAGAAACCTATCTTTGCTTTAGCCCTAAATCTTGCCTGACTACTAAGCAGGATTCTGTGACTTAGGGCCAGCTGCTTCTTCCATCTGAACCTCAGTTTGTCCATACAGAAAAAGGGGTGGTACCTGTCGTAGTAACACCTGTTTTGTACTGGAGCCACAGTGGGTCAGCTCTGCAGGGACAGCTTAAAACCTCTGGGGCTGAGGCTGAGAGACTGAGTCTCGGGGGAGGCTCTGACTTGGCAGCATCTGCGTGATGCGTGCCTGGTGTGTGTGTCTCTGTGTGTGTTGTGAACAGTGTAGTAGAGCTGGGCCCTGGGGACATCCAGTCTAGTGTGGCTCTAGGCATGTGTCTTCGATTACTGGCACTCAGCGGGTGAGCAGACAACAGAGTCCTGTTTTAGGCGACGTAAAGAGGATTTGAATGTTTAATAAGAAAAGGATGGGCAAAACATGCTGTAAGAAATCCACAGAATGTCACTGGCATCGGCTGGCCTGCTCCCTCTGGCGTGTGATGACAGGATTTTGTAAATAGTCTGATTAATTGGTGTCCTCTGGTGACCTAGCAATTCACGATTGGAGTTTGGGGTCCGTTCCTGGGATGTCCTGGCCAGTTGCAGAGAGAAGCAAGGGGGCACAGCATGATTTCCTGGCCTCACATCAGAAAAGGCCTGAAAATAGCTCCTGAGCCTCCAAAAGTCATCAGTCACCACATGCCAGCAAAGCCTGCCCTCCTTCGAGGCTCTGAAATACTAGAGCTTTCCGCCCCGCCGAAGCCTCCCCAGCCTTACTGCACAGCCTGTAATTAGGGCAAAGTGTGAAACTTCTAAGGTCTTGGGCAATCTCACCTACCCTGCTCAATAGCCTGAAGTCTGCTCAAGTACCTGTTTGCCTCTTTGCCTCTCAGAGCGTTCTCTTGGCATTAAACCCTGAAATGTCTGGGTAGATATTGACGTTCTCAGTAGCAACTCCTTACATTGATCAACCGCATTAATCCGACTCTGTTTCATATCAACTGGTTTCCAAAACAGAATGTAGGTTAGCTCACATTTGCTGGTACCACTGTGCTTGCCCTCTTGGCTCCCCCGCCCCCTGGCCCTGGCATGGGTCAGGTCTCAAAGCTGCAAGGCGGTGTTGCTGATGCCCAAAGGGTTAAATGGCCATCTGCCCCCATTTGGCCCCAGCAGCTGTGCGAAGCTTGCCCGAAGCTCCCCCAGAGCTCCAAGAGCTGTAGCCCTGGGGAAGCACACTGTTGGAGGCAAAGCACCAGGCTCTGGTTGGAAGTCCGGTCTCTTCTCTTTGTCGCCAGACTCACTCACTTCCTGTTTCACCACCTGTTTGCCCCCTGACCCTGTTGCTGAGAACCCTAAGCGTCTGCATTCTGGGCGGACCTAGGAGGGGGTCCCCTGACCGGTCCCTCTAGTCTGGAAAAAAGGGGCAAAATTCCATTTCAGAAGTAAAGCCGGGAAAGAAAGTCTGTGCTCAAAACATATGTATTGGGGGACAGGAATTTTCCCCATTCTCTTTTCCCCATAGAAAGCATGCTACAGCGATATTTTAACTATTCACTTAGCCTTGAATTAGCGTGATGTCATCCAAAAGGACTATTAGTCTGAAGTTACACTTTCAAAGCCAAAAAAAAAAACCAAAAAAACAAAAAAAAAACCTCTTGCCCCCAAAATAAACATTACATATGTTCAACCATAGGAGAACAGGATTATAGACTCTGGGAACTGGAAGGAATCGTAGAGTTTATTTTACAAATGAAGAAACTAAGGTCTGGGGAAGGATGCTTCCTGCCTGGATTCAAGATGAAAGGTCAAGATTGGGAGCCCACAGAGCTCTTGCCACATTTCAGGAGGGCGGTCCCGTGGGATTATCTGAGGTAGCAGCTGAACCAGATTGTGCCGCCTGCCATTTGCATGGTAGTGGTGTTTGGTCACGGACTGTGAGGAGGGGATGTGGGCCCAAGGGACTGCTGTCTTTTCAGGTTTCTGTGCCACTTGGGACATCCAAAGCCATTGGCTTGATTGTGGCAAGGAAAAGCTCCTGGTAGTAGGCAGGGTACTTAATTTTTTTTTCCCCCATAGGATCGGAGGGAAGATGGGTCCCAGTAGGAAGAAACAGCTGTGTACATTTCTGCCGTTGGAACCTTTGTGGATAATCCCCAAAGGTGCCAGTGGCTGGCTGGGTGAGGAAAGGGTACTTGGATGGAGGTAGGCTGTTCGTTTGTGAAGCTACCCAGGAATGACCAAGAAAGCCCAGTGAGGGCAGTGGGGGGGTTGGGGGAGGGCTCTCTCCCACCTCAGGGCCAGACTCACCCCAGAGCCTTAGCCAGTTTCCTGAAGCCCGTGGGTGCTGAGGGGTGGGGGGTGCAGGGCAAGAGGAATTCCCTCGACCCTGAAAGACACCTGACAGTTTGACGGGACCGTTTTGACATAGGGACATGTTGTAGTGGTATAAAAGGTACCTGTGAAATACTCAGCTCTTTCTTTTCATTTTTATTTCTTTCTTCTTTCTTTTTTTAATTGTAATTACTAGCAATATGGGTAAAAGAGCTCCCTCTGCACCCAGGTGGGGCTTGGGGGCTGGGTAATAGACAGGGGTATGAATCATATATGTTACTTGACAAAAGCACAGCAGAAAAAGAAAAAAAAAAGCTTTTAATGTATGGAAGGGGCTGCATCAAAAAGTCCCCGATTACAAACCACTACATCTAAATATGTCACTTAGATTCTTAGCAGCCCTGGGGGAGTAGCTCAGAGGGGGCTTTTTACTACCAGTCAAGTGCCCTGAACCCCAGGTATCTCTGCTCCCTGCCGTGCTTGCCCCTCCAGCTCTGCACACCACTCCCTCCCGCTGGGTCCTGGCCCTCTCCTGCAGGGCTCCACCCTCCTCCTGAGGAGCAAGACTAGAAAGACCCAGCTGCGGCCTCATTACTGCTCTCATCCAACCAGTCTCCTCTGCCCAGGCCCGATGCTTGGGTCTCAGTTCCCCCAAATCAGCACTTGCAATCTGCCCGAGACTTCAGCTGAGACTGAACCTCTTGAATTCTTGAGAATGACTGCCTCCAGGAATGTGTCTATACCGCCTGGGAACCGGAAAATAGAAGTCTTTGTTCCAAAAGGAATGTATTTGAATTCCCTGTAATTGCTTTGTTGGGCCAGAGCAGCGGGACCTCAGCTCAGCCTTGAGGCACCAGGACTGTCCTAGTTACCCTAATACGTGTCCTAGGTCTTTTGTGTGATTAAAGAGAAGGAGAGAGGGGCCAAGGTATCAGGTCCCAGATGGCTGGTGCTGTCAGTCCCTGGACCCGAATCCACATGAGACAGAAAACCTGCCCAGAGACACAGACAGTGAGGGAGGAGGTGAGCACTGGGCTATGCTCTCTAGGTTGGGGGGCCAGCAGGCTGGGAGACCAGAGGGTCTGTACACAGTAGGGGCCTAATTCATACCTGTTGAATGGAAAGGGTGATGAGGCAGCAGAACAGCTTCCTAGAATGCCAGAGAGCTCTGCTCAGTCATAGCCTACCCTACCCACAGAAGCCCAGCCTTCTAGAACTTACCTATGCCCCCTTGCTGGTGTTCAACCATCTCTGACAGTCAAGATTTTTCAACCCCAGTGCAATAGCCTTCTACTTAAGATTTGATCATATTTCTCATCTGCTCAAAAATCTTTCCGGCTCCCCAAGACCTTCAGTAGTGCTCACTACAGTATTTGTCACATGAGGTGTTATTTAAAATTGGCTTCTGTGATCTTGCTTCTGTCTTGAGGATTTACAACACACATTGGCCCACCTAGGGGCCCTGAAAAGACCTGCAGGGAAGGCACTGGTTTCCCAGACTTGGCTGTGGACTGTGTCTTTTTGTTTGCTTAACATCTATTAGCACACAGCAGAGTATGGGACATGCTTTGGCAACACTAACCTTTAGCATAAAAAACAAATGAATTGATTAGTCTTGTGCTCAAGAGATTATGAAATCTGCCCTCAACCTAAGGTTCTCCTTGTCTCCCTATCATGTAGCTCCTCTTGTCCATGCATGCTCTTCCTCAAGCATGCTGGCTGTGGGGGCTGAATCATGTTGCCCTAAAATTCACATCCCCAGTCCCTATCCCCAGTCTCTTAGAATGTGACTATATTTGGGGATAATGTCTTTAAAGAGGTAATTAAGTTAAAATGAGGCCATGACCTCTATATCCAAGGTGACCCCTAGATCCAAGGTGACTGGTGTCCTTATAAGAAGAGGAGATCAGGACACACAGAGTGGTGCCAGACTTGTGTGCACACAGAGGGAAGACCATGTGAGGACACAGGAAGAAGGTGGCCGTCTACAAGGAGAGAGGTTACAGGAGAAACCAACCTGCAGACATCTTGGTGTCAGACTTCCAGCTTCTGGAACTGTGAGAAAATAAGTTTCTGTCATTTCAGCCACCCTTGTGAGGTATTTTGTTGAGGCAGCCGGAGCAGACTGACTCACAGCTCTCCCCACTGTCCCCCCCCAACCCCCCACCCCCAGGGTTTATGCGTTCCATCCCGTGATTCTGCTTATGTTCCCTTCCTCCTGGGATGCCATTCTCCTCCAGGGCTCCGCCACTGTCTTTCTTTTAGCAACGAAATAAACCAACAAAACCAAACAGAACAGAATTCTGCCTACCTTTTAAGGCCTCGCTGCGATGCCTCCTTTTCCAATCAGCTGACCCGGATCCTCTCACTTCTGGGCTCCCACAGCTGGTGGAAACGTCAGTCCTGCCCTCCCCTCCCTGCGTCCTGCTACAGTGAGTTGAGCACGGTTACTCAGCTGCCATATTGTTGGATCTCTGGGGGCAGAAACTTGTGCTGTGTCCCAGACCCAGCAGCATTCCCCAGCACATAACAGGTGCTCGGTGATCATTTTCCGGTTACAATTAAAATTATGTCTCTGCACCCAGCAGGCCAAGAGGAAAAGTGCCTGGCATGTTCCAGTTGTTGGGATGCTGAGACCAAAACCGTAGTCTCTGCTCCAGTTCAGGGAGGGCTATGTGGAGGAGGGGCATTTGAAGGATAGGTAAGAGCTGAAGTCATGCCTCTGTGCGAGCAAGGGAACAGAGAGCTGCTTAATCTGAGTTCCAAATAACTAACGTGCGTTTGACTTGATGGCTGGGGACCCTGTTCCCTGCTCACAGAAGTCACTCAGGAACCACGATGAGGACGAAGGCAGACCATGCACCGGCACACCCGGCTGTCGGGCTCTGCTCCTTGGTGAAGTCCCTTCCACTGACCCTGTGGAGCGGGAAGGCACAGGTAATGTGTAGCGGGCAGAAGCCAGGACCTCCTTCTGGAGGCTAGGACGGGTGGCACCTGTGCTGGGCCACCAGCATCCGAGTCAGCGGCCGTCACGTGGAGTCTGTCAAGCGAGGCATCTAGCCGGCCCGTGGCCTGGGGAGGAGGGCCCCCTGAAAGGGGAGCTTTGACACCCTCCACTCTGATCTGAACACAGGTTTTTAATTTCCCTGTAATTTGCCCTTCTCCCTCTCCTGGGCTGGCTTCCCTGTCATTTCATTTCCTGCCGTATTCTCATCTTACAGCAGAGGTGAAGAGAGTTGACCTCTCCTTGCCCCAAAGCTGAATAAAATACAGAACAGATTTTTTTTTGTGAATAAAAATAGGCTTCAATACCACTGGCCAGTCACCTGAGGCTCCTCTCAGCACGCTGGTCTAGTTCTGTCCCAGCTACCGGCCTGTGGGACAGGGCTGCACAGGAGGGGGTGGGGGTGGGGCGGGGGGGGGGGACGGTCCGGGTCTGAGGGGAAGGGGCAAGAAGGCCAGCGCCCCGGTGAGAAGGGCGGCAGGCAGCGAGAGCGAGGCCAGTCCAGGTGGCTGGTGGACACCTTCGTCCTCTCCCATGAGAGGCGGTAGTGGGCATGGAAACCACCTTGCAGGTCGCCCTTTCCAGGGGACCGAGGAGGAAAGATTGAAATGTCAGCACCTAGTGGGAAAGAAATTTCTGTCTGGAACATTTGGGAAAATTCCAAGAGGGATGCAATTAGTCTCTCCTAGCAGAGTAGGGGACATGTGACTTTAGAGCCAGATAGACTGCACATCTGTCTGTCCTTACTTTCTGCAGCGGGCTGTGTTATCTCAGACCAGAAACTTAATCTCTGAGAACCTCAGTTTCTTCATCTGTAAAATGGAGACAAGGTAGATTCCATAGGTCAGCTGTGGGAATTAAATAGAACAGCACACGGAAGGTGCTCAGCACATAAAAGGTGAGTCCTGTTCTATCTGTGTGATCTATTATTCGGGTCTAGGTGTAAACATCAGAGGGGCCGCCTCTGACCTTGCCCCCCGCGCCCCCACCCAGCCCTACCGTCTAATGCAGTCACCAGCTCTGGGCCATTGAGTGCCCTGTCCTCTGCATGGCATGGATGCTTCCTTGTTTCTTTAAGAGTTTGTGGTCTGAAGTTTCCCGGAAGGAAAGCCTGTGAAAGCAGGGGCCCAGCCTCTGTGTGGACCACGGTACCCCAGCACCCACCGTTCTGGCACAGAGTGGGCCCTGGGTCACAAGTTATTAAAATAAATAGCTGCAAAAAGATGGCTATTATTTTTATTGTGTCAGGGCAACCTTTTAACATTTTAATTACGTTTTTGTCCCTCCCTGTATTTTGCCATTTTCCATCCCCTTTTCAAGCAGTTAGCAGCCTGTGGGCTTCTTTCCTCAGGGGAGATTTGTGGCTTGTCTGAAAGCACAAGTCGTCTGTGAGACACTCTCTTTCCTGGATTTTGTTTCCGAAATGTCTAAAACCATTGACAAGATTATGCTAGAGCCTCGAGGGTTTAAGGAGAGAGAGAAAAGGAGGGAGGGAGAGACAGAAAGAGATAGAGGAATGAGAGATGAGAGAGAATGAGGGAGGGGGGACAGAGGCAGAGGGAGGGAGAGACATTTTGCAGGAAACTTAAAGAAGGAGACACTCCCCATCATCCATCCCACCAGGTCTTGAAGGAGATTTCTGGAGTCTGGATGGGGCAGGAGGAAGCTCTGGGTTCTGGGAACAGCAATGGATGCCCAGTTCCCCCCCTCCCCCGCCCCAGGATAATGCCCTAAGGAGGGGTCAGTATTCAGAAGGTGTGGCTGTGACATGACATAGGGAGGCAGGGACTGGGTGCCAGGGTCCCCAGTGATAGCAGTGGCACAAGAGAGGCAGCGTGGACCAGTGTGATGATGTCTGGGTGCAGCTGGCCAGGGCTGGTGGCTGATGACCACAGGAGCCATCCTGGTTCCCTGAGGCTCCTTTCACCCCAGAGCCAGCACTGCCGCTATGATGGTTGAAGTTAAATGTGCCTCAGAGTCAGAGCTCAGTTATTCACCCTCCTCTGCGTTACTTACTCACTAAGGACTCATGAACTGCCTTTGGGTCATGGACTTTGAAAGGACCGATGACCCACCCTGTGCCCTGTTTGCAGAGAGGGGTGGGCAGGTGTGAGCAGTGCCAGTCTGGTCTGAGAGAGGGCAGAAAGGAGAGTGCTACCCCTGTACCTGCTGTCACTCCTGGGCCCTGCCTGGTCCAGGGCTTCAGGGGTTGTGAAGGCATACAAGAGAGGTCATAATTCCCTATCTTCCGACAGCACAACTAAATCTAGTAAAACGGCCCCTGGACATAGTTGATGTATAGTATCTGTCACTTTTCATGGCTTCTCCTCCTCACTTGTGTTATATCAGAACCTCATGGCTTTGCAACCAAGGGGAAGCATGGGAGAACCGGGGGCCTCACATGTGACCACTTGCCACCCCGGTGGCTTCTTGCCCAGGGCCACGTGGTTCATTAGAAGGCTGCCGGCTCCACTGGCAGCTGCGTGCCTGCTCTGTATGGGGGCCTCTAGGGTTAGGGTGCTCCCTGTCCACGTTTCCCCAGGCACACAACTGCAGGTGCCCTGCTCCTGGGCTGCATGTGGGTGGGCTAGGGATCTGTTTCCTCTGCCAGCTCACATTTCCCTTGGACACCTCCCTCTGTCTCTCCAAGAACCAGCTCCTGATTCCTTCCCCACTAAAACTAGATAATTCTCTTTGTGGAGCTGGCTTTCCAGAGAAGTCTGCCTTGTCTCATATAATGATGTCTCTCTCCTCTTGCTCTGAAGAGGAGGGATGTCAACAGGGTACCAGCTCCAAAAGAAATGGCCAACATCTGCATTAGCTTCCTATTGCTGCCATAACAGATTGCCACAACGACACAGATTTATTATCTCCTGGTTCTATATAAGTTTGACAGTGGGCTAAAATTAAATTGTCCACAGTGCTGTGTTCCTTTCTGGAGACCCGAGAGCTGAAGCCACTCCTTTCCTTTTCCACCTCATAGAAGCTGCCTCATGGCCCTTTCCTTCATTTTGATAGCCAGCAGGTAGCCTGTCTCTGACTTGCTCACAAAGGAGTGACACTCTATCTGAGCAGCAACCAGGTGAGTGGATACATGCAATCCTACAGTAGGTGAGTGAAGTGTGGGTTCAGGGAGGGAACAGAGTGGGAACCAGCAAGGCCAGGAGGCTCCTTGCCAGGGTGTTACCCAAGCCAATGCTTGGCTTAGCTCTCCAACTAGACTGGAAAAACTTGAAGTCAGGGACTGGGGTGAACTCATCATCTTCCTTCCCTCAATGCTAAGTTCACTGCTTTGTACCCTATAGACACCCAATAAATACCACTTGCAATGAACTGATTCAACTCTTTTGGAGTCATTTTTCTTCTCTTTGGGGCCACAGTTGCAGAACCATGAGGTGACGGGAAGTCAGGGACTCTGGCCCATGCTGGGGGTGGAAACAGCATCCTCAGGGGGCAGAGCCCTGGCCCTAGGGCTCCCTGTCCGAGTCAGGGTTTGGAGAATTTTCTTTATTGTCTTGCATTTTGCCCCATCAGAGATGACGCTGGAAGCTTTAGTCCCATGGTGGGACCTCACCAGGAATCTTCCCAGACATCAGGGAACTGGATTTGAGAACCGCTTTTGGGTTCAAGATGGACTGAAAGATCACTTGAGGGTTGATCAGTGATAGATGTCTCCTCCTTTGAGTTCCTTCATAAAATAACATGCTGGGAGTGAGGGGATGAAATTGAGCAAGTGAAATACTTGGCAGAGTGTCAGGAAGCACTTTCTGGGCAGATCTATTAGCTGTGCCCTCCCCCAGGGGGAGGGGGCTATTGCCTGAGTCTGGGGGAGGCATGTTTTGGCTACAGGAGGGAACATCCTGGGGGCTCTGCCTCTGGGCTCCTCCCCTGAGGTTCTGGCCTCCAGTCAAAAACTTCCTGCTGCAGATTTAGCCTGGTGAGGCCCCTAGGCTGTGAGCATCTTCTGACCCTCTGGCCTCAGATTATTCCCCTGCATCCCTGTCTTCTTTTTCACACAGAGCCTCTGAATGGGGACCCTACATGGCTTCTAGGACCTGCAGGCTGCAGGGGAAGGCTGGCCCCAGGGATGTCTGCAGGTAGGAATCACTGTCTGGCAGGGCTGGCTCAGGACTGGGCTGAATTCTTGGTGGTGGCTTCATGTTTGCTGAGGGAATGAATGGCAGAATGCCACGGACGGAGTGAGGCTGAATGTTAGGTCAAGGTTTGCCTGTTATTCTCCTTCTTCAACTGGAGAAACCCTCCTAAGTTCTTGTGACACCCAGGTCATACAAGGGATGACACTACATTGGACTTGAGTGTCCTACTTTCCTTGGAGGGCCATTCTTCAGGCCAGCCTTCAACTAGGACTGGCAACCAATTCGTGGGCAGTGAAGTTAATGTAGCCAAACATTAAAAAAAAAAAAAAAAAAAAGACATAGGAGGCACCTGGGTGGCTCAGTCGGTTAAGCATCTGACTTCAGCTCAGGTCATGATCTCGTGGTTTACAGGTTTGAGCCCCAGGTCGGGCTCTGTGCTGACAGCTCAGAGCCTGGAGCGTGCTTCAGATTCTGTGTCTCCCTCTCTCTCTGCCCCTGCCCCACTCGTGTTCCAAGTCTCTCTCTGTCTCTGTCTCTCTCAAAAATAAATAAACATTAAAAAAAAGACATAGGACAAGTACAGTTGTCTTAGGAATATAGGTATTACTTTGTAAAAAATGTGTTTCAGTTTTGTGTATGATCTATAGAATACTAAATGAGGGTTGCAATGTGCAATGTATTTCTCCCCGTGGTTCAAGATAAAAAAAAAAAAAAAAGGTTAGGGCATCTCAGGGATTGTGGGGGATCCCATGGGGAGTGGGGAGAGATGCTGAAGCTCTGACCAGCCAACTTCATTGACTGTAAATAAAGATACATAAACCATCCAAAACATCCCTTTCCTGACACCTGGGGCGCAAGTGGGAAAGTGCTGGCTGGGAGGTGGGAGGCTGGGGTTCTGGGCCTGGATCTATCCTGTACTTCTTGTGTGTGTTGCTAAACCCTCCTCCAACCTTAGTTTTCTCCTCTCACAAATGGGGAGAGACACTGCGCACCTGTGTAGGGCTGCCCTCTGGTGGTGAGATCCATAACTTGCTGCAGCCCTTGACTTCCAACTTGGTTTGTTGATTGGCCTGTGGCTCTCCAGATTCTGTTTGCCTGTGAGAAGGGGCAAGGTGAGCTTCACTCCCAGGTGGAGTATATAGTACCTCAATGTGTGCGTTGTGAGGTGTCCTTAAAGGCCCCTGCCTCGAGAAATATTCCCGTGCGACAGTGGACAGGACAGACCTTTGAATATTGAGTAACTCTTTCAAAGTGTGGGAAGTTGGGCTATGGAAGGCTTTAGGCCATGGGATTAGGGTAGCAGCCTTCACCAGCCTCATCGGCAGCAGGAGTTCGCTGTAGGGCCCTGCCTGGAGTGGCCAGGTTGAAGGTCGGTGCTTCTGGGGTGGGCAGCCGTGAGGCCTCTGGGTCCTAAGATGGTGTTGTCTCTTCTTGGCTGCCCACAGCTGGTCTCCTTCCCTGCAAGTGTCTTTGCCAAACGTCAGAAACAGCAAGTGGCACTGAGGGCTGAGGCTTCCTCCCAGGGGACCTACCATGTAGTCAAAGTTTTGATGGGGTCCACCTGCTTTAGGGTACTTTGCTATATGCCAGGTCTTCTGGATGCATCTGCTGGGTCTGAACAGGGTTTTCTGGAGCTGCTAAGAGTGAGACTGGAGGTTTATGGCATGCAACTTATTTGTCTTGCCACTTGCCTCAACCTCTTCCTTTTCTCCTGGTATCAGAACCTATTTGCATCTCCATTTAAAGCTCTAATTAAATTCCCTTCAGTCGTTGACTCAACCTCCTGCAAGAGAAGTGATTTTCTGAGAAATTTCTTACTTAAACAGTATGCTGTATTGTTCTGAGATTTACTTCTAGTAAATTAAGAAGACTAAATGCTCCTGGCACTGTCTCTGCATTGAAAAAGGTCAGTTGTCTGCAGGAGTAATGCATCTTCAAATCCTCCAAAGCGAATACCTTGGATCATTGCATTTAAGAGGTACTGAACAATTGTTTGTTAGAAGGTTGAACGGACGAATGGGTGGGTGGAATTTCAGCAGGGGTACTTCAGGTGACGCTTCTGGGCTGTGACGTCACAGAGTTGTGCGAAGCAATAGGATGTGTGAACCCCACTATTATTGGACAGGATAGGTGGCCTGGAGCCAAGTCTGGGTACTTAACTGATAAGATGGAAAGACCCAAATAAACATTTGGCAAAATGGAGTCAAAGCACTTTTCAAAACAGTCATTTATGTTATTAAACCCCCATCTTATGGGGATCTGAGGGTCTAAAGTAGGAGTGTTTTATCTTTAAACAATTCACTTGTCTTCTGACTTCACGAATCCCCATGATGGCTTTGTTTTGAGGACATCACCAGTCTACCGCAGCCTAGAAGTGATTACCAAATGGCCTGCTTCATGCACATGGTTCTGACTTCTAGGCTGAGTTCAAAGCAGAATCCTTAATAATAATTTTTAAATAATATTATTTTAATAATATTAATAAGTTTAATAATAATATTTGCTTAAGAAGATAATAAAGAAGATTTGCTTTCCTTTACAATTTCCCATGCTGGTCCCTTTAGAAAAAAAAAATAGAAATATCCCTATTTCTACAAGTGAAGACTTTGAGAAAACATTAGAATGTGTATTTGAGTTCTTGTCCACACCCTGTCATGACGAATCATGGAGAAGTGTCCCTTCTTCATTCTCTTGATGGGAAATGGTGGTTGTTTCTTGGAACAAATGAAGTAGGGGCTTTAATCCTCCAATCAGGAAACACCATGCTGGAAGCTGGTTTCAGGGCTCATGGAATCATGGGGAAGGATACAGGTATGGCCTTGATACCTGTATCAAAAGAAATTGATTCAGAGTTTGGAAGAAACACTAGAATTCTACACAATAATTTAGAGCTGTATTTCCCACAGCTATGGGTGAGTAGCAATGGCAACGTGTGACATGATTTTAGCCAAGACATGGATAAGTGTTTTTATTTTAATGGCATATATTTATTTTAACAAATTTATTTAATGGTATATATTTTGTGGAAATTTACTTAATGACATTTAAAAAAATTTTTTTTTTAACATTTATTCCCTTTTGAGAGACAGAGAGTGACAGAGCATGAGTGGGGGAGGGACAGAGAGAAAGAGAGAGAGAGATGGAGACACAGAATCCAAAGGAGGCTCTAGACTCTGAGCTGTCAGCACAGAGCCCAACGTGGGGCACGAACCCACAGACTGCAAGATCAGGACCTGAGCTGAAGTGGACACTCAACCGACTGAGCCACCCAGGTGCCCCATTAATGACATTTATTTTAATGGAATTTATTTGTTTTAACACATATTAAAAGGATATACAACTAACACATCTTAGTTTGATTTCATGAATATTTTAGGAAAAGACTAAAGAAGCTATTTAAGTAAAAACAAAAAAAAGCCATGTTAATTTAAAGAAAAGTAATAATAGTATGTGGTGATACTGTGAGGCTGGTACCTACGCAATGAAGTTTGGGGAACAGATTTAAAAGGAGTGTTTTTATAGCACTGTAGGAGCAAT
This sequence comes from Panthera uncia, assembly GCF_023721935.1. Lineage (NCBI taxonomy): Eukaryota > Metazoa > Chordata > Mammalia > Carnivora > Felidae > Panthera > Panthera uncia. The sequence continues at coordinate 23,969,848 of NW_026057579.1, read as the reverse complement.
ACTTAGATTCTTCAGTATCCTTTAGAACAAATATTCAGGACCTGCCATCTACTTGGGGGAAGGCTCAGGTGCTGTGGTTGTGTTTGGGGAATGTCTCAAAGGCATGGCCACTCTCCTTGGCTGTGGGGGACATTTTGACTAAAGGATCTTCCTAGATCAAGACTCTGTGACTCCACCAGGAAAGATACCCTGTAGGCAGTGATGTCTGCTCAGGAGAGTGGACCTTCTCTAAGATTGTGCCTGGACCTTAGGGGGAAGCTGACGCTTACAAAGCCTTCCCCTCTGCCCACCTGTCCAGGATGTCATTGCCAGACACTAGGACAACTTTCCCCAGGGTCATCATACCTCAGGGTGCATCAGAGAAGAGGCCAAGCTAACAGGTAAGCTTCTGTGAACTCTGGCTCCTCCACTCTTTGTGGAGGCAAGCAGGCGTGGCACCTCCCCCAATCCCCCATCACCCCAAATGTATCTATCTCCTTCAGGATAAGACAGGAGGAATGGGCTCTGCCTTTATGTGCTTTCCTGAGTCTTTGGTTATCGAGAAGTGTCCTGGGAGGACACTTAAGAGGACGGTTTAACTGTTGAGGTGCATTTTCTGTGAACTTCAGCCTTGATTAGAGAATCCATCCCTAAGCCTGCCCTTGCTTGGTATGTTGGCTCAAGACTCTCAGAGACGGAACTCAAAAAGTGCCCAGAGCTGGTGCTGGGGATGCCATTTGGTGGTCTGGGAGTTGCTGATTGCTTTCTCTGTCACAAAGCCTTTGATTTCCACCGGCTCATGTGTACACATGTGGGTATTCTTGGTGGCCTGACCATTGAGCATAATTAAAAGAAATGATTGGCTTTCTCTTGATGCAAACATCTGGTTTTACTTGAAACAAGATGACTTAGCTGTTTCAGAAACATTCTTGTAACCCTGGATTCACATTTTCTTCTTAAAATATATATTTTCTCTGTAGGGCAGCATGTTAATGTAAACAGTCCGTGTAACTGACAACCGACAGTTTCAGAAGTATGTGGGGCTCCAAGCACCGGAGGAACCACAAGAATGATTGCGTTTTTGATTTGATCACTGGAAATCTGTTTCAACAGTCACTCTGATTTAAACAATTACTCTGATTTATACTCCAAACGCTATAATTTGCAGAAAATGTAACCATGTGAGGACGTTATTGTAGAGTATGTCTTGGCAACTTTGTTTTGTTGTGATGTCATTCCCTTCAGCTTCAGCGAAGCGCTGAGAGAATGGAAGAAGGAAAACAGGGTCCTTCCTTCTGATGTGCTTTCCCAGCCTCCAGGGGAAATGTTCTTAAGGCTTCCTGGTTTACTGCTCCTTACCAGTCCTAATCCCCAAGGCCAACTCTGCAGGGCTAGGAATGACAGCCAGAAGAGAAGTGGACCCAACGTTTTCTGAAGGTCAAAGAATTAAGGACTGAAGGATTAGGGAGTAGGTGGCTGGTTTTGTCTTCACCCGCACTGTGTACAGTTATGGAGGGTGAGTGGGAAGCGTGCTCTCACACCTTGTTCATTCTTCAAAGCCCAGGTGGGTGGAGCTGGACGATTTAGACAGCTTGAGGTTTAATCCCTTCATTTCCCTAAGAAAGGAAGATCCAGAGAGGTAAAGAACCTCACTCAGGTTCTAAAGCAAGGGTCAGGGCCAAGGGAAGCACCTGGCCCCTGGGTTTCTGATTCACTGCCAGATTGAAAGGTAGGCATGGAGTCACAAGTTGGTCCCACTTTATGCACAGGGGATGTATTTCAGTAAAACGCAAATACAAAGTCAAAAATGAACAAAATTGAGTGGTCTTTATTTTGTAGAGTATAGCTTAAGAAAGCTAGCTGGGATTCTGACTTCTTGCGTCCCCATAGAGCAGAGGTTCTCATCTGGGGTCAGTCCCTCCCCACCGAAGGAACATTTGGCAATGTTGGAAATCATTTTCGGTCATCACTACTGTGATGAAGGTGCCACTAGCATCTAGTGGACAGAAGCCGGGGATGCCGCTCAATATTTTACAGTGCACAGGACAGTCCCCCCACCCTCCCCAACAAAGAATCACATGGCCCAAAAGGTCAGTAGCTGAGAAAACCTGACATATTTTCCCCACACAGTGACAAGAGTGATCTTTTTAAAGTATAAATTAGATCGTGTCACTTCCATGCTTAAAACAATATGGATCTCTAGTGTAATAAGAATAAAATTTAAATCATTTGCTTTAGTCTCAAGGCCCTATAGAATCTACCCTCTGCAAACATCTTCCTTTCCCTATTTCTCCATTCTGCTCATTTATAATACTCCAGCAGCAATGACCTTCTGTCCTTCTCTCCAATTTTCTAAACTTGTTTCTGTCTCAGGACCTTCGCACTTGCTGTTACTTCTCCTTGGAACAGTGTTCTTTAGATCTTTGCTTGATTGCTATCTCATCTCTCAAATCTCAGGTTAAATGTCACCTCCACAACAAGTCTTTTCTGAGCTCCCTAAGTAAAACAGGCCTTCTGCCCACTTCTAACACACAGACACAGATGCAGACACAGACACACACACATCCCACATCCCATTACCCTATTTTATCTTGTTCATAGCACTTATCGACACCTAGTATTATCTTACCTCTGTTCATTTGGTTGTGGTGTGCCTCTGTCCCCTGAGTTTCTTAAAGACAAAACAAATCTTCTGGAATAGTACAGAGAAGGGCTCAGTAACTACTGCTGCCTGCCTGCCTGGTTGTCAATATGTTGAATAGAAGCTAAAGTGATTAGAACATCTTTTCTCTCTTGCCATTGCCTAGCTTTCAGGCTATCATCTTACTATGAAATCATATTTCAATAATATGAGCTGAGCGTGAACTCTTTCTCTCTGCGTTCCTGCTATAACCATACCAGCCTCCCCCAGTCCACCCCACCCAACTAGTGTATACCTTAGCTGGCTGAAGCACATGTCATGCATGAGGAAATGCAAAAGAGAAAAAAAAAATTAATCATTATTTTTCAAAATACTTCTGTCATATATAACAGAACACTGTATATAACAGTGTTTGTTATTTTTAGAAACCCCACTTCTCTGAGGCAGCAACCCCCACCCTCCCTTCTCTATTCCCAGTGGGTAGCAAGATGTGCCCCAGCTGGTTGGCCTGCGTGCACTGGCCCCAGTAATTGAATGTTGGTCAGCTGCCTCCTTTCCTGCAGCACAAACATATTTAGGGCTATTTCTACGCTGGTGAAAAGAATTTGCTTCCTTGCAAATTAGCAGAGAAGGGTAAATGCAGAAATGCTGGATTCTCAGGAGCCATTTCCAATAGCAGGCTACCAATGGCCAGCATACAGGCAGCCTGAGATTTCACCCCCACAGTAGGTGAGGTCGTGGGAATGTTTCTCATGCATGAGTGTGGGTCGTGGTGAGTGTGTTTGCACAGGTCTGTGTGTGTGCAGTAGGTGGGTCTCTGTGTCTATGATATCCCAGAGGTAAAAAATTAAAAAACGGGAAAGGGTATTTTGTGTATCAACCCAGGAAAGAGTGGTAGGAACTGCACATTTCACATGAACTAATAGCATTTGGATAATGGCAGCTATTTGTAGCTTTTTATTATATGTTTGCAAATGACCTGAGTTCAAATCCACTTACTAGCTTCTTTTGAAAAAGTACTTAATTCTGAGCCTCATTCTTATCTGTAAATTATGGCTCACAAATCATTTATGATGGTCAAAAAGCTACCAAAACTCTGTCTCTACCTTCCCCCTGCCCTCCACTTGCTGGCTAAGAAGCGTCTGCTATCCTTGCCTAATAGTTTTGGGGTCTTTATTACCCAGATTTGGGGGTGTGGGTAAGGGTAAAACACGGAGCCTTGTAGGATTTCCATTGCAAATGGCAGGTGCTGGCTGAAGAACAAAGATGGAACCAGGGCAGAGAAGCAGAGAAGGAGATAGAGTCATGCAGACTTAATTGGGAGTGAGTCTCTTTCCCTCTGGGCTGAGGGAAGAAAGAGGATTCCAGGGCATCTGTCAAGCATGTGAGCCATGGTAAGAGAGGGAACTGGGGAAAGACAATCTTTAAGAAGGTTCCCTGTGCGTTAGGACAGTAATGCCACTTTGGTATTTCCTTGAGGGACTACAGTGTTGATGGAGTCTGTTCTTCTATCATTTTAACGGCTCCACAGAGGTTTCTTTGAATGTGATGGTCCTCTTAAAAGCAGAGCCAAAAAGTCAGACTTTATTCAAGTTAGGTGAATTTGCGCTGTGGTTGTGAGTGTTAAATGTGCATTAAATATGATTTTTTTGTGTGTAAATTTTAATACAGAATCTGGTAAACATTAAGCACTAAATAACATGTAGCTCCAATTAGCTTGCTAATTACTGTCTTATCTCTCAAAGGGCTGATTAGAGTTTCAAGAGTTCACAGTCTCTTTTATTTGGCACTTACCATTTGCCACTGTTTTTCCTGGTCTGGATTTTCTTTTGGCAACTCATATCCCAAGTCCTATTTTCTCAGAGCTGCTCGTGAATCTAAGACCAACTTCTCAACTTTGTTTTGAGATCCAGAGAAATGGAGCTCGGCTTTAAGGATATGAAATACCTTTCCTTAGGAACGTGTAGGCCTGGGTCCTTTGGAAATATCTTTGTGCAAGCAAGGGAGTGACAGTTGTGATAGGAAGTTGATGGGTCAGCTAGGTTCTTAGTCAAGGGTCCACTGTGTAGCCTGGTGAGGTGGTGGTGGGGGGGGTCCCATGAATGCCAACCTAAACCCCTTCCTCTTCCCACCCTCCTTGTTCCTTCCCTGTTTTAAACTCCAAAAAGTACCAAGCTTGCTTTGTGCTCTGGGAGGATGATTTAGTTCTTCCCCATAGGACAAGCTTAGGATCAACTCAGTCATTATATCCTGTGTGATGTCTCAGGACAAAGTGTGATACAGGTGGCAACTTTTAAAGAGAAATTATGATATCCCCAGGACTTTCACAGTGCCTGACCCAGTAGAAGCTTTACCATATTGTGGCTGGAAGGTGGAGAGGCTTCCTCTAGCAGTAGGCTATCTTTCTGCCTGCTACAGTCCTTACTCCCTTCATCCCTCTTTCAGCCATCTGCTGTATTGCTCTCACTTTGTTCCTTGTGTGCTGGTCTCAACCTTCCATCCATCCCAAGGGCAGGAAGTCCATTTCTTTTCATGGGAAATCATTCCCCAGAAGGGCGAAGCACGGACACAGGTGTCAGTTGCCTGGGGTGGAATTACAGCCTTACTGTTAGCACCTGGTGACCCTGAGCCAGTTAATCTCTCAAGGCCTCAACTTCATTACCTGTGAAAGAGGGCTATTGCTAACACCTGTCCCATAAAGTTGCTATGGCTTAAATGAGTTAATACTGAACTCTCCTTGGCATGTAGTGATCACTATGTAAGTTTTGTGGGGGTGATGATGGTGATGGTAATGATGATGGTGATGATAGTGACTGTGATGATAGTGATGGTGGTCATGGTGGTGGTGATGGTGATGATGGTGGTGGTGATGATGGTGGTGGTGGTGATGGTGGTGGTGGTGATGGTGGTGGTGGTGATGGTGGTGGTGATGATAATGATAGTGATGGTGGTGGTGGTGATGATAATGATGGTGATGGTGATGATGATGGTTGTGGGGTGATGGTGGTAATGGTGATGGTGGTGGTGATGATGATGATAATGATAGTGATGGTGGTGATGATAATGATGGTGATGATGATGGTGGTGGTGGGGTGATGGTGGTAATGATGATAATGATAGTGATGGTGGTGGTGGTGATGATAATGATGGTGATGATGATGGTGGTAGTGGGGTGATGGTGGTAATGGCGATGATGGTGGTGATGGTGATGATGATAATGATAGTGATGGTGGTGGTGGTGACGATAATGATGGTGATGGTGATGATGATGATGGTGGCAGCAGTGGTGGTGGTGGTAATGGTGGTGATGATAATGATGATGATGATTTTTTTCTTCTCTTTGCTTAGCAGCACCCAGGACAGGTCTGTGCACAGAGTTGGTTGGTCTCAAAAGATCTCTTGCTTGTCATAGCCTGGACCTGAGCTAGCTTTAAGGTCTCTGTGAGAGGTGGTAGCAGTGTCTGAGCTGACACTTTCCTGTGAACAGTCAGGGGTCACCCCTAGGAAGCAATGGCAGATGAAGAGTTTATGCTAGTGCTACAGTGAGCAGAACCTGATAGGGTTGACCTGTGGGGGCTGTGGGGACACCCAGGGCCCCACATAATGCTGAATTGACACACATGGTGACAATTACTATGACACAGACACTCCTTCCTTTGGCCGTGAGCTCTTACTCCTTCCTAGGAGTAGCTGCCCATATTATTGTGAAAATAACCAAAATACATTTCTTTTTTCTTTCCTTTCCTTTTCTTTCTTTCTTTCTTTCTTTCTTTCTTTCTTTCTTTCTTTCTTATTTACTTATTTTAGAGAGCGAGGGAGAGCGCGAGAGCACACAAGTGGGGGAGGGGCAGAGAGAGTGACACATACAGAATCCAAAGCAGGCTCCAGGCTCTGAGCTGTCAGTATAGAGCCCGACACTGGGCTCAAACTCACCAACCGCGAGATCACGACCTAAGCCAAAGTTGGATACTTAACTGACTGAGCCACTCTGGCACCCCCAAAACATCTTTGAATCCAAATTTTTGGAAGTTGTTACCAGGGCAGTCAGTGGGATGGACAAAAAGGGTCACTTTCCACTCCTAGCCTCTGTGTCTTGAGAATGGTAGTTGGAACCAGTATACAGGTTTGCTCTGAGGGAAATTTTTATTTTATTTTTTAAAGAAAACCTCCATTTTCTGTATCAGCAAGAGGCCAGACCCTACTAGGTTGGACTGGCAGTGGTCCCACAGAGGGTGGCTGGCCCACCCAGCTACTTGGGTTCTGGACTAAAGCAAACTTCATTTAAATTCTGATTTTCTCTCTCAGAAGCCTGTTCCCAAATTTTGTGGTTCCTTGATTCAAGTATTTACTGATGGACAGTGACCTCATAAGAGGAAAAGGAGCTTTTGGAATAGTCAAAAGAGAAGGCCCTAGATTAAGATCTGGGCCAGAGACTGAGCATTGTAATCTGAGGATGAGCCTTTCCCTAGGAAGACTGTCTTTTGGTTCTTACCCCCTACAACAGGTGACTGTAGAGATGATTTAGCACCATAACAATATGGGAACATGTATCTTCTTAACATGTGTCTTTATTACTAATTCTGACCTGATTTAACTAGAAGATTTAAGTGTATTGTTGACTGGCTCTCCAGGGACCCTAGACTCCTGAAGTGGTCAGATGGCCCGGGAAACTTTGCTCACCATTGCATTAGGGACTTTAACTATTATGGAAAAAGGTCTGAAAGAAAGATCTGTTTCTGAAAATGGTTGGATATAATCTCAACCTTAGTTAGGCAGAATGGGTCAAAATGGAAATCCCAGTAGGAGGAATGAGAGAATGAAACAAACTCATGTTCATGAGGAACACAGGGTGAGATACACAAGAGTTGGGGGAAGAAGGACAGATGCTGAAGCAGCATCTCCTGTCTGGCTAGCCTGAGTGCGGCAAACAGGTAGGAGATGCCAAAAATTAAGTGCAGTTAACTCTCCTAACTTCATTCTGAAATTTCAGACCCCTTCCTTTGGCAACTGTGACAGCTCTTCCATTAGGAGGTGTTAGGGACTGAATGTTTGTGTCTCCCCCCAAATTCATATGTTGTTATCTTAACTCCCAATGTGCTGGTATTAGGAAGTGGGGCTTTGGGAAGGGATCAGGTTGCAAGGGTGGAACCCTCATGAATGGGATTAGTTCCCTTGTTAGAAGAGACACAGAGCTTGGTTCCCTCCTCTCTGCTCTGTGCCATGTGAGGATATAATGAGAAGACATCACCCATGAGCCAGGAGGCAGGTTTTCACTAAACACCATATCTGCTAGTAACTTGGTCTTGGAGTTCTCAGCCTCCAGAACTGTGAGAAATAAATATTTGTTGTTTAATCCATCCAGTATATGGTATTTTGTAATAGCAGCCCAAGCTGACTACAACAGGGGTCACTGTTAGCCAAGGTCAAGAATATAGTGTCCCCAGAGGTGGCAGGGCCCTACAAGCTGCTTTCCTATCCTCCATCAGGCAAAGCCAGACTTTCTTATATTACAGAAGTGGCAAGGTCCCAGGGGAGCCTATGGAAGTGTACAAAACTCTTGAGGCCCAGGCTTGGACCTTCTGTAATGTTGTGCTCTCTGAGTTCTATTAGCCAAACTCAATCACCAGGTGAAGACATAGATTCCACCTTGTGATGGGAGAAGCCACCTTTGATGGCATTGATTCTTGCAATCAACCACAGGTGTCCTCTGTGCTTTTTGTAGCTTTAAGGATTTCCTTCCAGCCCTTTGAAGTCCATAAAATAATTTGTGAAAAGAAAATCTGAGAAGAACTTCAGTGTCTGGGAGATTATAAGGATTCCCTTTTAATGTCAAAACGTTTCAAAAACCCCACAGAATAGTTGATGGACTTTCACAATCCAATTAACTGAAAAGTTAATTAATAACTAAGTTACCACAAATTTGAGAAAGTTTTGAAATAAATGTGTGTCTTTCAGTGATAGTAGCATCAATATGCATTAAAAAGATAGTTAACATTTATTCAAAATAAGACATACTAAAGCTTCAGGCATTAATGTGCAAACAGCCTCATGGACCTCTTGTTATGGTTCTAGGATATGATATAGAACCAGGCCCATAGGATAAGGACCACTGTTCTGCAGGAAATGAAAAACTGGCCTAATGTAGAGATGTAGAAGCTGGAAAGAAATCATGGCTGGAAATGCCTGCCAGTGGTAATGGATATATCTGGAGGGCAAAAGAGAGTCATTAACTGAGATCCATGACAAATTTCTGTGTGTTATTTTATATTTGCATTTGAAAGTCATCATCCTGGGCTTTGACAGAGGGGTGTGTTCAATATAGAATTTCTGCTTTGCCTGAAACATTGGCTTTTGGCTGTAAAAGTAACACATTGTCAATTGTCTATATTTTGGCCTTCACACTGCATTTCCTTCCCTGCTGTGACACAGTAACCAGCCACATACCTCCTCTCAGCCTGCTCTGTGCTCATCAAAAACATGCCTGTCTCTCTCTCAGAGCAATGACAACTCTACCGAGGCTGATATCTGGCATTCAAGCCCCTCTGTCAGCCAGAGGTCTCCACCTGTGGAAAATGGCCACCAGACTTCCCAGGAGAAGTACAGAAAGTTCTGATTTGTTGAGCATCTTTGAATCATGGTGGCCCAGATCAGTGCTTGTTGTCATGGTGACAAGCTTCAGCCAGGACCCTCTGGGTATGGGGTGGCCAGGAGAGGGGTGGACAGAGAGCCCATAGACATGGCCTTTGGCAATTAAGACCATGCCTCTTGAGGTTAGGCTTGAGTTCAAACCTCTGTTGCATCCATTATTAACTATGTCTCTGGGCAATTTGCTTGACTTTATTGAGCCTCAGTTTCCTTATTGTAAAATGGGGATAATAACACCAACTTCAGATGATTGCAGTGAGCATTGAGTGAGAAAACGCCAGCAAAATGCTTCTCCCAATGATTGCTCTCTAGCATGTGCTTGGAAAACATTAGGTTTTTCAGTGTCAGCATTGCTTGTGCTACGTTTGCACGCTACCTGATTTTTAGTCTGGCGTAGGCAATGCATTGAGGCAAGGATAGCTTGTAGCATGCTTTAAATAGCATCTGGGAAGAATCTGTCACGTTTTGGAGATGCCAGCCAAAGAATATCTTATTTCTAGCCAAGAACCTTGTTTGTCCAGCTACAGAGTGTGGCTTATTTATCTGAGACAAAGTCACCCCAGCCCCGTTTTTCATATTTACTTCTCAAGAAGTGCAGCCAGAGGAGGAAATTAAGTTGTGGCTTGGTTGTAGCCCAAGATGCAGACATTTTCCTTTCTGATAGGCGCATCTGCCCTTCCAGTGGCCCCGTGAAACATGCAGGAACGGAGAATCACTTACGGTCACTGGAGGAATTGATACCCCTTGAAAGAGGGTTGAGAATAATGCAAATGTCACGTGATATCTGCTGCCGCAGAATGGAAGGAACAAACCGATTAACTGATGGAATGTGGAGCATCTAGGGGAGCTGTAGGGGCTCTGGAAGGCCACAGAAAGCAGCAGAGTGGGTCCCCATGTGCACAGAAGTCAGCTGCCAGTGCTAACTTTGCTTAGAGCTAAAGCCAGTCCAGTGGCTTTTTGACTGGCTCTGGGTCATCCTTCCAAATTCTCAGTTTTCTTATTTTCTTTTTAGAATGGACACCCCCCTCTTTGGACTCATAAGCTCCTACGTCAGGATCCAACACCAAGCCCAAATTCCTCCCTTTCTGGAATCTTAAAGTTCCCACTGCCTTGTGGCTTTGCTGTTAGGCTGCCTTCTGGAGCAGCTGTGCCTGGATATGCCTCTTTTGTTGAACTGCCAGCTCGGCTGAGGACACCAAGTCCTACCAGACTTGTACTGAGTCCTTACCTGAGGCAGAAGTAGATTTTTAGGGGGTGCCTGGTGCATCAAGTGAAGGATCTTTGGGAAAGTGTGCAGCCATTGATTAGCAATGTCTACTGTGGGCAAGGGCATACACAGCATAGGATAATCAGGGACTAGTGACAATAAGTGATTGAAAAATGTTTGTAAATCAAATCGCTGAATGAAGAGTAAACACAACAGACAAGTTGAAGTGTCTTCCTGAAGCTCACATAGGCAGCTTGTTGTATAGCATGGACTGACAGCTTTCTTTTGATTGGCAGCTCTGAACTCCTCCTCCATGTATCATTTACTCTTGCCCTTGCCTTGAAACATGGCGGCTGTGGGAAGTCATCAATAAAAGTGGGAGAGGGGATCTGGTAAAGGCCAGAGCTCTTTCTCCAGCGTCTCTTTGATCTGGTCAGAAACAGATGTACCTGGAGCCAGTCTGGGAAAGAGATAGACTCAACTGAAAAGATATAGACTTCTCTGGTACACCTGGCTTTCTCTACCACTCAAACAAAATTTGATGGAACTTGCAACTGGGAATTGCTAGTCACGTGTATTCACCATCTAGAAATTATTTGTTAATCAATGAGTGTGCTTTTTTTTTTTTTTTTTTGTATGTTGGATCACATCTGGAAATGATCTATCCCCATAAGGGGATATTGCCCATAAGGAAGATGATTAAAACTTCTGATTGTGCCCAAATGAGTATGGTAATGTTTAATAAGGACCTGGGTCTTGGGATGCCTGTGAGGCACATTCTGGAATCCTCATGGTTGGGACTTCAGTTGAGTCAAAGGGACCAAAGGGAGGATTTGGAAGGTGTTGGCTTAGTTTGTTTCCTAGCCTCATGTGGGTGAGCAATCCCCTGCTCCCCACTTGCCTTCCACCTGTCTCTCTGGAGCCCAATTTCCCATTGCTTGATTCTCAAACACATCTCCAGCCTTGTTTCCCAGGGTGGAAGGAAGGCAGGGAGGACAATGTGGTTGTCACAGTGCTGGCAACTCAAAGGAATATGGTGAGAATCCCAGGATGTGGAGATTATCACCCATTCTCACTCTCAGAGAGTTATGATGATTTAGTCTTTATGACCCTAAAATTTCAGATGGCTCAGACAAAGTCATAGAACATGCCAGCTGCCTCAGGGCTTGTTGGCTGGACCTCTGTCCTGTAGAAGCCTGCACTGAGTAGGCAGGGCTGGGCCGTGCTAGCCAACTTCCCTCACGGAGGAGTGCAAATTGCAGGGTGAGAGAAAAGCCTAGGTGTAGCTTGGCTTGCTGTCCTGGGCAGTTTGCTACATGCGGTGACTTAGGAAGTCTGCCATGAGCCCCAGAGTTGGAAGAAAGGGCTCCTGCCTGGGCTCTCCTACCTTGTATTTCCCTGTAACCTCCATGTGAGTCTAGGGAACCTGGCTACTTGCGTGATTCCAAGGGCTGAGGAGAAGGGTTCTAGCTTCGCCACTTAGCCAGGACAACAGCCTCACCAATTAGTCAATAGGTGGGCTCCATTTACCTCGGCATCTTCTTCCAACCGGGCAGCTCTCTGGGTCCCTCAGAGTTTTTCTGTCCTTTGGCCTCCTTCCAAAGAGACTAAGGACACTGAAGACTAGAAGGAGAAGGAGACTTTCTTAAGATCTCATGGGATTCTGGGGGCAGAACTATGACCTGAAAGAGAATTCCTGCCCATACCCCAGTTCCATATTTCCTGATACCCCTCTATCTGCCAGATGGAGATGAGTATTTTTCTTAGGCCCCCTGGACATTTGATAAATTAGATGGTGCCATGGCTTTTTCATCCCCACAAAAGTTATTGCCCAGGCATTGGAAGACAGCTGAATAAAGAGCTAGAAGCAGGAAGAACCTGAGAGAGAGAGAGCCAAGACCACAGTAACAACCAGCACCAATAGCCTTGGGAAGAGAAAGGAAGCAATGCTTACTCACCTTAGCAGATTGTGTGGCATGGGGCCCTCAGCCCAGGTTTATGTTTAGTTCTGCAGATTTCTTGTGAACCACTGAGTTCTCACTGGCCCAGGATGCCGTTCTTCTCAGCTGGTCTGAACATCTGGGGCTTTTCTTGGTGTGGCATGAACAAAACATGGTAAGGGGACTTAAGTAACAAACAAACAAAACCCCAAACAAACCAGAAACAATATGGCTCTTGTCACTCACTAGAGAACACTAGCCAAATGATCACCTTGTTCTGGATATTGAGATCACAGGGTATGTAGTTCAGGCCTCAATGCAGTCATGTCAATGCTTTATGTTGTGCAAATTCTTAATGTTACTGAGGGGGGTGCTGCTGAATTTTTCTAAGTGTGTTTTCCAGGGATGCAAGGTAATTGGGGAAATTATAGGCGAGTCAAAGCAACATTTTGTGCTTGTTTTCTCCTCCTTGTGCTACTCCAAGTGCAGGAATGGGGGAGAGAGCAAAAAATTAATTCTGCTCAGCAGGCTTTGTAGCAGAGTTTTCTCCCACTGGCCATTCTTGAGACTCCCTCGTGTCCAGCTGGCTGTCAGGGACAGTGACTGTGGTCCAGCACATGGAGAGCCCCTGAGAACTGCAGAGTTGGGTGGTGAGGCTAGGGCAGACTCTCCCTATCCTAGAGAGGACTTGGGGGTCTGAGAGTAGCTCTAGGGTCTGCTCCATACTGGTCCTCCATCCAGTGAGGAAGGCGCTGTCAGCTTAACACCCATGGATTGGGCAACGCTCTGTAAATCCCTCTCTTGGGCTGAGCATTTTTGGCCCATTTTGAGCTTTAACTCGATTTGGAAATTTGGTTTGGAGCCAACAGTGGGCCTTAGCCTGGACCTCAGGGCTGCATATAGAATATCTGTCTCCTTGGGCTAGGGACAGCCGGTGTGCAGATGCTGCTTTCTCTGCTCAGAGTGGCTTGCAGCTGCATGGGGAAGTGGAGGTGAGTGGTGGGGATGACTCAATCCAGCTCCCTGGAGGCAGGAGCTATCCAGAAAACTGGCTCCCTGCCTTGACTCCTTCAGCTGATGTCCACCTGGAGAAAGCGGGCACAAGTATACAGGTGATGGGTGGTGGGGGGAAGAACACATGAGGGTTCAGGAAAGGAAAGGGTCTGAGACAGATCTTGCCTTTGTTGAGCTGATTCTGCTGGAGACAAATACAATCAGTAGGTTTATGAGGCCATTACTCTGTGCCTGCTCCTGCCCTGGGTGTGAGGATGCCATGGGACATGACAGTGGCACACAGGGAGGGCACAGGGCTCTTTCAGGCTACAGGCAGGTGGGTGGCCCCCATTGGGAGTGGCTTGGTCCAGTGGTGGCACCTCTAGTGAACAACTGGAGAATAGAAATTCGCCTGGAAGGCTCCCCAAACAGCCCTGTTGGTCTTGGCAGTCAGGTCCTGTGCCTTCATCAGGGTCACCTCTGAAGTTCTCAGGGGCCACTCATACAGAATGAAACAGAGACAGCACATGGGCCGCTAGAAGAGCACTTCCCCATGAGAGAGGACCCTGAGCCAAACTTTGGATGAAGTTCTTCAGGTTGTGTGATTTTTGTGTCAGGGCATCTTACTGAAGTGAGACACTCCCTGGAGAAACTCAAGCCTGGAACCCGTGCTGGGAGGGAGCGCTTTGTCCAGCAGAGACCACAGTTGCTGCTGTGCCCACCATGCTCAGACACTGCAGGCCTTTCCTTGAAGGCTCAGTTGTTATCCTGGCCATGAGACATTAGATGTCTCTGGAAGGTATCCTGGTAAACAAATTTAAGTCAGAAGGGATATGAGAGGTTCTAAGACTCAAATACCTTGCAGAATAGAAGGGAAGTTTGCAGCCCCAGTAGAAGTCACAGAGGCCAGTAACCAAAATGTCACTGTGTTACTTGGGAATAAGGGGACAGCCTTGTAGGCAGAGCTACTCCAGACAGAATCAAGAGACTTGTGTGTTCTGTTCTCTTCTAAAAGAGCAGCTGGCACATAGAAGGTGTTCACTAAGTGTTTGCTGGATGAACGAGTACAGCCCTTCTCCACTCCTGGGCCTGTCTCAGCACCATGTTGGCTCTGGCTGGAGTGGGGGGCAGGGAGCTGAGGGAGCCTCCAGTTTGTGCTCAGGTCAAGAGGTGTGGGCTCACCTATACAGGAGCTCATTTGAGAGGAAAGTGCTGTGATGCATTCGTGGGGATTTCTATCACTATTACAGGAAGGCCATCCTCCCTGGGTGTCTCTGAGCACCCCATGGAGAGCATCAGGCCAAGTGGGGAATGCCCTGGACCCTCACCAAAGCCGATGCCAAGCTGGGGCTCACCTGGAGCCAGTGAAACCAAAGCCTCCTCATTCTCTTTGTGGCAAGAAGCTGAATGTGTAGACTTACCAGAACCTTGAAGACTGCTGACAATAGCACCTGCCTGCCTGTGACCAGGCTACTTCTCTTGTAGATGAGGTTATGTCTATCAAGCGGAGCACTGGTGTGTGCTAAGAGCTGTAGGCCAGGCTGAAAAAACACTTGCTCTTGGCCCTCCTTCTCAAAGGGTCAGAGCAGTCATCTGACCATTGTCACTGAGCCCCTCTCTGCCTCCACAGATCAAGTTGCACTACCCTGGATTTCAAAGAAGGCAACATGGAGCAGGAAAGAGAATTCCAGAAGCAAAGGCTGGCAGTAAGCCTGGAAAGGGTATCTCTGGTAGCTACAGGTAGGCACCAAGAAGGATGAACCAGGGTATGTATGGGGGTGGTGCATCTGTTCGTGTGTGTATGTGTGTGTGTATGTGTGCATTCCTGCAGAAGTGTATGTGTGCATTCCTGCAGATGTGTGTGTGTGTGTGTGTGTGTGTGCATTCCTGCAGATGTGTGTATCTGTGTGTGTACATGTGCATGTGCCTGGTGTCTGTACATAGACACCTGGCAGAGGCCTGCTGTTAAAAGATAAACTGAGGCATATTAAACATTTTGAGGGTTTATGTGAGCAAAATCAATTCAAATTGGGCAGTGCCAAACCAGAAGTGCTTGTGAACATGCCGCTGACAGAACTAGTCACGAGACTTTTATAGAGAAGACCTGGAAGCAAAGTAAGGAAATTATTTGATTGGCTATAGCTGAAGTAGTTGCCTTGTTTGGGAAAGTCTCATTGCTTGTGATTGGTTGTCCTTAGGTTTTGATATCTTAAGCTTGAGGCATTCGCAGTCTGGTTGTGGTTTGCATATGTCAGCTGCTAAAGCATCATCACAACCACCTCCATCTGATGACTTCTGTGTTTAATTAATTTAACATAGGCATTTCTGAGTTTCCATGTCCCCTGTGCACAATGCATTGGGCCAGGTGTCGGTGTAAGAAATGTGCCCACCTGCCTGTGCATGTACATAGGTTACTGTCACCAAGGGGTGACACCCAGCCTGATGTGGGCACTGGCCAATCAAAAGGGACACTGTCAGTAACACAGCATGACTAGAGTTCAGGCGAGGCCCATGGATCCCTTTAGAAGGGGCTGCAAGGACTGGGACAGAGCGGGGAACAAATGGGGAGCTTGGGCCAGTGGCCATGTACCAACTGGTTCAGGTGTATTTCAATATTTTAATAACCAGTATAGTTTTCTTTGTGCTAATGGGAAGAACACCAGTTCTGCTGACACCAAAAATAAAGTTGGGTGAGTAATTAAGGAAATATGTTCTGGACATTAAAGGGAATGACAGAATCAGATTTCCATGTTAGACACTGTTGGCTCTAGACAAGTTACTTAATGCCCCTGGAAAATTGGGACGACCATACATACCTACCTTTACGTAAGGTTGGTGTAAAGACAAAACGAGATAACGTCAACACAGTGTGCCTGTCACATAGAAGTTGTTAATACCACTGGTGTCATCATTGTTATTATGAAAATGACATCGTATATGTCACCAGATATGGTTTGGGAGACCATGTAGACCTGGATTTTAAGCCCACTTTGCTGTTTATAGCTTGTGAAAGTGAAGCTATTCAGCCTTTCTGAATCTCAGTTTCCCCACCTATAGTCCACATAGAAACCACAATATGTTACTATGGGTTTGTTCTAATACTATTAACACCATTTTGCACAAAGTAAGTAATTAGAGATGAATTCCTGACGATGATGATGATGATGGTCGTTGTGGTAACAGGAGGGACCCCTCTGTAGTCGTCAGAACCCAAAGGCCTTTAGAAATCATCTGGTTCAACCGTTTGATTGTACAGATGGGAGTGTTGTGGTCTGCAGAAGTGGTACTTGTGACTGGCCTCAGGCCACCCTGGGGGTAGCAGCCTGAGGAACCAGCTGAGGCATCAGGCTAGTGGGCCTCTAGCTGGGAAGGCCTTCTTCACTTTGACGCTGCCCCTTGGACCTTGCAAGACGGTGGTGCCACACACACCTTTCGTTATATAAAATAAATGTGTGGATGTCTGCTCCCATTGTTCATCCCTGCAACCCAGGCTCCTAGTGACTTTGTGAAGAGGAGAGAAAGGAGGAGGGTGTCACTGGGCTCCTTCCCTGCTGGATGCAGCAGTGGCTTGGCTGGCTTGTGCAGGGCTACACTGGCCCCATCACCTGCAAAACCTCCACTCATTATGAGGCCTGCGTAGATGCTGCCTTTAAATTAGTGGCAGAGGAAAAAACTAAGGGGAGGCCAGGCCTCCCCATATCTTGGGTCCTGAACGTTACAGAAACTTATTGCTACTTTTGGCGATTGACGAGGTAGGTAAGGGCTGCTGTCCCATGAGATGTTCAGATGGTTCTCAAGGAGTAGCAAGTTTCTGAAATCAGATAATCGGATAATAAAAATAGCACGTACTTATACAACATTTCATTGTGTCAGACACTACTCTGAGCAACTGACACACAGTGATATCTATCATGTTCACACGGACTCTCTGAAGTAGGTGCTATTATCATCCCCATGTTACATATGAGGAATGGAGATACAGTGACCTCAAAAGGCCACATCCCTGGCTCAGGAGGGAGCTGGAATGAGATCTGGGTGGCTGGACCCTGGAGTCTGTTTTTTTTCCTGTGTCCTCTGTTAGAAGCTGGGACTGAAGGACAAAGCTTCTTCTTTCCCCTGGGGGAGATCTGGGCTGAATGCTGGGAAATTGTAAGCGTGGACATTTCTCCCAGCAGAGAGGAAAGCCCTGGAGCTCCACGGTGTGGCTGGGCTGCGCGGAAAGGCACTTGCTCTGCATTCCACGGCGGCCATGTGCAGTTGCTCGGAGAGCCTCTGGGGAGCATCATTAATCATGATGTGGCCCCTCATGGGGACCGGCTGTACCTCGCCCAGCCTCTCTCCTCTCACTTGCTAAATTCTCACTGAGAGAGGGGCCATGGCTTTCCTTTGGTGGGTAGGCTCCTAGCATTCTTGAAGGTTTGTAGTTGGGACCAATTCTGACCCAAAGTTGATCTACAAGGTTTTGCTGCCCCACCCCCCGCCTCTGCCAAGGACCTGGGACCCAGTCACAGGCTACAGGGGGGACCAGATGTGTGAAAGCCAGGCTGGCCACACAGCCAGGAGAGGAGAGGGCTGATGGTTCAGAGGACTGGAAGGGCCTTGCAGGTTGGGGGTCTGGGGTCAGAGAAGACTTCCCAGAGGAAGAGGAAAGACAAGATGTGGCATGTCACTGGCAAAGGGGGGGAGGGGGTCCTGTTGGCAAAGCCCTGGGGGCCACATTTGCTGAGCCCTTTTCCTCATGTGTCAGGAGGGCTGAACATCACCCTCCAGGGTAGATTTATTTCTTCATCTCCTGTGCTCAGTTCACCCTGGCCTCTCTGTGTACCCCATGGGATAGGGCCCCAAAGCACATGGTAGGCAAGCTAAAGACAAGTAACCAGCTGGCTCCCCGCTGGGACCTTAGTGCCCGGCACAACACCTGGAGCAGCAGGCTGGACAAGCCTGGAGGGCTTCAGTGTGGCCTTCACCTTGTCCTAGGCAAGGCTCTCCTGAGACTGCAGAGCCTCTGGATTTGTGTCTAGGCAGGGACACTGGCCCGCCCTGGTGATGCTGCATCGTCCTTCAGGACCCCACCTGCAGCCTAGGCCTTAGGGAGCCCTCAGCCCCCTTCCCGCCCACCCCCTCCCACCACGTGGGATTGGGGAGATGCAGGGAAGTGTCAGCAGGAAGTCTCAGCGCTGACCTGCATTGACCTCAGAGCAAGCACATGGCATTTCCTGGGAGCTAGGCCATGAAAATAAGAAGGCCTCTCCCTTCTCCGTAAGGAAAGACCACAGAAAATTCGGGGTGCCCTCTGTCCTCTTCCTCTTCAGAGTCTGTGAGTCCTGGGGGAGGGGCACCATCAGGAAGCACATATCCTAAGGGATTTTCAGTTTGATTTTCTGTCTGTGGGCAGCTGGAAAAGCCAGTGAGGCATTCCTGTCCCAGTGGACGATGGATTCCCTTCTCTCTGGCCGAGAGCAGGCCTGAATCCAACCTGACGGTCCTGCCCCAGCCAGGGTGGTGACAGGGAGCGGGAGTGGCTAGATTCTCAGGGGTCCCTGGGCCTGAATCGTAACCTCTCCTGGGGCTGTTTTATATTCTCACCTCCAGGTTTTTATTTTGTTTAGAATCGCTCACATTATACTTCAGCACTTAATTCAACAGCCATAGAAAATATTGCTCTTTTTACTTTTTTTCATCTTTTTGACCTAAGATCATGTTGGTGCCAATTTCCTTTAAAATAACTCATTACCTGCAGGCCATTGGCGTGAAATCCCAGCGGTAGCCCCCACTGACCCTCTCTCTGTAATTCCAAGGCCTCCCCTTGCTCACCCTCCCCTTGGGGAGCCTTGGCCTCTGTGTTTATACACTAATGTTTTTTCTCACACATTCATTGTGCGGCTTTCCTTAATTTGGTGTCCCACCGGGTGCCGGCGGGAGGCCACTCAAACATTATGTCAGTGATCTCAAAATTGAACCCCAGGGCTTTCTTCTGCCAGTGGCCGGAGCAGATGTGTGGCACACTTTATTAACTCAAGTACCCACGAGTTGAAAATTTCATTAGTTTGAGGGGAGGGCTAAGTCCCATCCAGAGACCTGGTCTGGACAGATTCTTTGTGTCAACCTGACCCCTAGCAAAACGGATTATTGTTCTAAGTGAGACAAGTGACCTAATGTTCTGCCTGTTACGCACACATGGTCTGTAACCTTTTAAAATATGAGTGTGGGAAAAGAGCGCATTCTGCCACATCCCTGACCGCAAATTCCTGACAGGTGGCAGCCAGGCTCTTAGCAACCCACAAGGAGCCTGGAATTATGGAGGGGCCACAGTGGTTTCCTTAGGCCAGGTATGGGCCAGGTCAGGAGACGGACGGCTAGGGGGAAGGAGCCCATGGAGGCAGAACCTCGGCCTCCAGTGCCACCCTGTGACAGGCCAGGGCACAGCCTTAGCCTGGTGGTGGGCTGGGAAGGGCCCAGAAGCAGCCCACCTCCCATGCCCCCACGGCATGGGTCACGGGTCGGTCGTAGGCTAGGACCAGGGCTGGGAGCAGTAGATTTCCAGTAGCACTGGCGGGGGTGGGGGTGGTTAGGGGGACGGAGAGGGGGTGTGGGGAGCTCTGCCGTGCAATACTGGAGACTGACTAATGGGGAAACACTGGTTTGTCTCTTGTAAAAAACATTTACCAAGGCTTCATGCCGAATGTTGGGTGCAGCCACATCCCTGCTGAGAATACTCCGTACAAACCCACCAGCCCCCCTGGGTCCCCTTGTCTCCCTCTGTTCTAAGTGACCTCATGTTCTGCCTGTTAGGTGCACATGGTCTGTAACCTTTCAAAACACCAGTGAAGGAGAACAGCATCTTCTGCCACATCCCTGACCACAAATTCCTGTCTGGTGGCAGCTGGGCTCTGTGGAGAGAAGGAAGGACATGCTCAGCTGAGTTCACCTCCTGAGGCCTCCACAGCAAGGTCCCCAGCTGGGGCCTGGGGAGGAAGGAGGGGTGCTCTGACTGTGGCCCGGGCGTATGCAATGGTAGGGGACCAAGGGTGGGTGAATCACCAGGTTGGCCTGGGAGATACCATCTCCATGCAGTGTGTGGCTGGAGAAGAAAATCAGTTATAACCAAGGGACTTGGGTAGGGCTCCCAAGGGAGGAGGGCCTGAAGAGGCTTCAACAGACCAGAAGAATGGGCCAAGGAGGGTCCTGAGAAGGAAGGGGACAAGGTGTGGGTCTTGACGGGAGTTTTGGGGGGTGCTAAGAGGTGGCTAAGATTATCCACAGCATATTTTCTCTGGATTGTGCTTATGGTACAGACACAGCGCAGTTCTTGGGCTGAGAGAGATTTCCACTTAGGTCTCCGGTGGGGCCTGCTATGGAGATGTACCCTTTGATGATCCCAGCTCCTGTAGCTGCATAGGAATGCCTGGAGACCTAGGGACACAGCCCCCAGGCCTGGGCTTGGCTCTCCCCAGAGTCTCTGTGACCTGGCCTCCCAGAGAGCTGAGGAGAGGGCCGCCCTGGCCCCTACCTTCTGACAGACACAAAGCAGAGCTGGTTGTAAAAACTTAATTAAATGAAATATTTTAACAAGAAATTCCAAGAACAGAATGCCCTTCTCGTCAGCAAGCCCTCACAGAAATAAAAGCTGACAGGAAGCGTGTGTTCTGCCCGACAAGAGAAAGTTTCTGCAAGAATCAAGATAGTGCAGGGAGTTGGCCTGAGCTGGACCAGCATGTGAGCCAGGCTCGTTCCTGAAGTCAGAGCCCACAAGGGGAAGGGTCACTGATCTGGGAAAGTATGGACTCCTGAGGATCCTTTTTCCATTTGACGCACCTTTACTGAGCATCTGTCACGTGCCAGGCAGTGTGCAAGCCTGCGTGTGCAGTGCTGTCAGCCCTCACCAGATGCTCCTGTGCTTCTGTGAGAGGGATATTTTTATAAGATGAAGAACGGGAGTCTTGGAGGTTATGTGACTTCTTAGCCTTGGGTCAGAGCTGGAATGAGAACCTGGTCCTCATGATTCTCAAGGTCCAGGCTCTTTTTGATGTGACTTGCCCTTTCTACCACAATGGAATTGCTGCCTGGCTAGAAGCAGGGCCACATCCAGGGCTGGGGAATGCCATCATGGCTTCCCTTGGGGGAGCACAACCAAAATCTGTCCCCAAAGTGGACAGAGGAACCTCAT
This sequence comes from Panthera uncia, assembly GCF_023721935.1. Lineage (NCBI taxonomy): Eukaryota > Metazoa > Chordata > Mammalia > Carnivora > Felidae > Panthera > Panthera uncia. The sequence continues at coordinate 23,948,276 of NW_026057579.1, read as the reverse complement.
CCCCACTCTGAGAAGAGGGCCTGAAGACCAGAGTGACCCAGGCTGGGGCTGCTTGAAGTGTGGTGGCATCCCAGCTCGTGTCAGGTGGAGTGGGCCTCTGTTGTGGGCAGACAGGTGATCAAAGCCAGAGCTGTCTGGTCTTAGAAGGCTTCCTTGAGAAAACCTTGACTATTTCCACAGAGGGTCAGGGAGGGTGTTTCAGGCACAGGTCAAGGAGTAAGAACTGCCGGAGGCAGGTGGCAAAGCATGATGCATAGCCATGGGGGCGGGAGGAGCCTTCGCTGGAGGCGAGAGTGGAGCCTGAATCAGTGACTGACTCTCCAAGGAAAACTTGCTCTCATGTATGTGTCCGTGATGATGAGGTGACAGTAAGCATCTCCTGCTCCTCTGTCAGTCTTGGCCTCTGTGAGGAAAATGCTCAATGCATGCACACCAAGCAACTTGCTTGATTGCCCTTGATTGGTTATTTCCCGGACTGGAAGTATTTCTGTAACAATAGAACCAAATCCTTCTTGCTACAAGGTGGGTTTACCACATACAGGCTTCCAGTAGCCTCAGTAGGACTTGGCTTGGTACCAACATGACTATGGGTGAAGCACACTCCATAAAAAACGTGAAATTGGCAACGAAGATTCATTTTAGGTACAATGGTTCACTGGAGAAGAGGAAACTGTTTTCCAAGAGCATTACCCACCAGGTTCTCATATATTATAAATTTCAAATACACTTTGATTTATCAAAGTGAATACCCAAATCTTATTTAACCTAGTAAATGTGTATGTAAACTGAGGCAAGGCTGTAACTGGCTCAGAAATCAGCTTACAACCTAGGTGACTTTTTTTTTTTTGGAGCAGAAAATTGCCTGCAAGTTCTATCCTCTACCATCTCCCATCTGTTTTCTTCCTTTAGGCACAGAAAAGGAATAGGCAGAGAATGTTCTACCAGGAACTTGAATCCCCAGGACCCAACTCTTACAGCAAAACCAAAGACTTTACTAATTTCCCCTGAGCAGGGTTCTCATCGTGGCCTCTTAGGAGGAAGCAAGTACACGGGGGCCTGCCTTTACCAATCCACTTTGTCCCAGGAAAATTGTGTGCAGAGTTTTTGATAAGAAGATTCTTTAAAAAACATGGTAGGATGAGTCATTGCCTTGTTTTATTTGTGAAGAGTGAAAAAAATTATTTTAAAGCTGGCTGCATGCACTTGGAACCTGCTGGCCTAAAAGGAAGGAAAAATGTTTCCTAGTAAGAAAACTGCTTGTTTTTTTCTTAAGTGAAAATAGGTCAATGGGCCTGTTGGTTATGAAACATGACACCCCACCCCCTTCCTAGATATAACCACAGAAGAGTTGAATTATTTCTTTTTCCACAGTGACAAGAGTCTTCCTCTGCTAGGTAGGATAGACAGGGTTTGAGGACTTGGGGAAAATTAAAGGGGTGGACAGAGAGAGTGAGAGACCTAGACAGAAGCACATGGCTCACAGGACAGCCATGTGTTAAGAAACCTTAGGAAAGCATGTGAAATGGGGCCCAACTGGTTTATTCAGATGTCAAAGAGGAAGATCTTGAAGGCTGGGTAAGTTGGGCACATCCAGGCTGCCAACACTTGGTTGCAGAGTAAGTTTTAGGCTTGCATTCTGTATATATAGGATTTGCTTAAAATAGGACACACTGCGGTCATATTCAGGCCACAGTTTGTCAGTATGGGGAGGACCCTAAGGGCAGTGCCTCCAGTTCACAGAGGCAGTTAGGTCAGCAACAGAGATGGAGCAGGAGCCAGGCCTCCTGACAACCATGGAGGAACTTCTGAGTAGAGGTCTCCCCAGAAACCGCCAACTGCCCCACTGGCTGGATGGAGAACTGGGAGACTAGATTTCCACTGGGGCTTCCCAGGACATGGAGGGGTGGTCAGGAGGCAGGAGGCCAGTTCTTGGGGGGACAGGGGCAGTTCCAGGGCTGGGAGCAGTTGTAGAGGAAACAACAGGGCAGTTTTGCCTCACCACCACCCTGAGCAGCCACCGGCAGCTCAGCCTCCGTGGAGGACGTGGATAGTCTCTCTTTGAAGGACTCATGGATTCTAACTCCTTCCTCCCACCATCCAAACGCTTTTGTGAGAGGAAAATGTTAGAAATAAGCCCAATCAACCCTATCAAAGGAGGGACCCAGAGACTCATAACACACTGAAAGGAGGCTTTAATCAACATTCTTGCAAGAGTGGGTGTCAGACAGGCACACCTGGGGCAGTTTCATCGGGCAGCCTGTCTCCTAGCATGCAAGTCCCACCCCTGGTTCCTCATTGGCTGAGTACTACAGAGGTTACAGCCTTACCCAGAGGTCCCCTATGCCCATGTAAGGCAAAAAAAGTGGTCTGACTGGAACAGAAGTACATTCCCTGAGGCAACACAGAGACTTTCACTCCCTCCTCCCTTTGTTCTTTGGTGCATGCTCATTGCAAAGCCCAAGAAAATCAGCCTCGGAAGGGAGAGGGGAAGAACCGGGAAGAGAAATGTCTAAGGGTTTGGGACTCCATTGTGGGGAATGGGGGAGGGTTCGTACCTATTTCCAATAGGCTGTAAACCTATTGCTAATTAGAACAGCTTTTATTTGATATTTCTGAAAATGAATCATCTCCCTTATTTCTCACAGAAAAGCCTTCAGTGTCACTTCAGCGAGATGGTTAGTCACTCTACAAACAGTGCATGCCAGTGCTGAGTGAGTAATTTCACAGGACTTCATAGAAGGGAATGATTGCTTCAGCACACTCGGTGGACCCCCAAGAAGGGCTGGGCCCATCATCTCCCCAGCCAGTAAGGTAAAACTTAAACAAAAACTGACAAGGCCTTAGCGGAAGCCCATTGCAAATGGTCTGGTTGATTTCAGGGTTTGGTCTGGGGCAACAACATGGGGCAGCAAGAAATAAGAAACCAATGCAAGTACATGGCCCGGGTGTGCTTTAGAGATGATTGGAACAGCCTTTGAAGGCTAAGAGACATTGTTTAGAGACATTGTTTACTGGGCCCTGAAGGATTTTCCCAGTATGCATAAAAGAAACAGCAATACAAGGAGATGAGAATCCAGTCCCAGGATCCTCAGGCCTTCACACTTGGCCATCACCAGCTTCCCTGGTTTTCCAGCTTGCAGATGACAGATCCTGGGACTGCTTGTTCTCCATTTACTATGTTCCCATAGTAAATTTCTCATATCCTGTTGGTTCCATTTTTCCTGGAGGACTCTAATATATGTTTCCTTTCCCCTGCCCCTCTCCACCAGGTATAACCTATCCTGAATTTGAGTTTATCATTCACTTTCTTCTGTTTTTAATGTTTATTTATTTTGAGAGAGAGAAAGAGAGTGCATGAATGAGAAGGATAGGGTCAGTGAGAGAGGGAGAGAGAGGATCCCAAGCAGGCTTCATGCTGTCATCACAGAGCCCAAGTGCGGGGCTCGATCCCACAAACTGTGAGATCATGATTCAGCTCAGCTGAAATCAAGAGTCAAACGCTTAACTGACTGAGTCACTCAGGTGCCCCTATTATTCACTTTCTTTAAAACTATAATCCTAGAAAACAAATTATGTGGTTTTAGTTGATTTTAACTTTATTAAAGGGGTATTGTGCTGTGTTTAATCTCCTGACACTTACCTTTCATTCCATATTATATCTGCAAAATCCTTTTAAATAGTTGTGTATAATTATAACTACACATCATTCATTTTTACTTCTGCCAATAGGACACTATTAATTTATCCACTCTCTGTGTGCCAGGCACTTGATATACATTATCTCATTTAATCTCCATTACATCCCTCTGAATGAGAGGAAACCACTTTCTACTACTGCTCTGAATAGCTCAACCTGTTCTTCCATTTTAAAGATGAAACTAGAAAAACCAAGTAACTTTCTTGAGGTTGCAGAACTCATGAATGGTAAAGCCTGAATTTGGCTCCAGTGCTTAGGCTTTGTGTGAAAAGAGGGAAATACAGGCTGCCCCAGGATTCCCTGATTCAGCTGAGTAGAGCTATAGGCAACACTTTACCCTATTCTTGCTGTTGTTTCTATGATCATCTAGTACATCATGTAATTCCAGAAATGTTCTAATGACCACAGGGCCCGGCCAACCAGCACAGCCCCACTATAAATGGCTCCTGGAGCTGTTCTGGCCTCCCCACTGCTCTAGAGGGACATACATGTCAGCCTGAGTGGATCCCACTTGATGGAAAAGCAGAGAAGCAGTGGAGTTCACTTGGGGAGCCAGGGGGAGTTGGTGAAGTTGGGTGGTTTGCTGATTACCCTTCCTTTAGGCTACTCTCTAGTTTAGAGTCTAAACTCTAAATACCTCTTCTTAGTGCAGCTTAGTGCATGCTGCATAGCCACAGCCCTAGCCATAGCTTAAAAACAAGGGTGAGGACATGAATCTACAGGTCATGGACCAGGCCACCTCCAAGGCCTGAGTTGTTCCTCTCACCTGAAACTGGGCCTCAGTGGTGCTAGTTGAGGGTGTAAAATTGACGCAAAGGTCAGATCTTAGTGCGTTAGTGTCCCTGGTATCACTGACCTGAAGCACTGCTCAGACCTGAAGAAGGTATGAGCCAGTTTGTATAGGAGGAGAAGGGCAGAGCCCTCTCCTCACAGAAACATGTGTATCTACCCTACCAACTTTTATGAGGAATTGGAATGTTTTTTTGTTGGTGACCCCCGAACCAACCCACCAACAAATGGAGTGCTATGAAGGGAGTTGTAGCTGACCTCTTAATGTGAAACAGCAAGACAGAGACATGAGCTAAGAGGCAGGGTCTGTTTCTGCACGTTTATCTCTGGTTATTAGACATTTTTAGAGGGAACATCTGTTTGTCCACTCTGGTTCCCATATTGCAGGCTCTATTTGAGGGCCAGCTTGGTCCCTTCTCTGACTTAATGGGGACTAAGTCATCAATTAGGGCCAGGAAGGGGACCTAGAATAAGAAGTCAAGGGGGCTTTGCTCAGCTCACTGATAAAGGGCCATTGGGCTCTTCAACTAACCAGCCTTCAAGTGAAAAGCAAAAAAAAAATGGAGTTAGCTTTAAATGCATCTGGTGGGGCCCACTCCCAGTTAACCCATTAATTACAATATTGTGGGGACAGCATGACTACTCCAAGCAGATACTGGAAGTCAAACTAAAGCACACAGCTTGATCATGCTTCCAAAGTTCCAGGGCCCCAGGCTGGGCTCCATTATTTCATTTCTCCTTTGGTTTGAAAGGTTGGTTTTACAGAAAGAATATCTATGTTTATAGTAGGATTTTCCACATCATCTGATAGCATTTTTGTTTGTTTTTTGAGAGAAGGAGAAAGAATGCTCTCATGTGTGCTCTAAGGGGGGAGGGGCAGAGGCAGAGGGAGAGAGAGAAAATCTTAAGCACACTCCACACCTAGTGTGGAGCCTGACCCAAGGATCAATTTCAGGAGTGTGAGATCATGACCTGAGCTCAAATCAAGAGTTGGATGCTTTACCAACTGAGCCACCCAGGCATCTTCATAGTATGTTTTTCAAAGATTATTACTCCATAAGTACAGGGTTTCTATTTGGGATGATGAAAAAGTTTTGGAAATAGTGATAGCTGTGCAACATTGTGAATGTAATTAATGCTACTGAGTGTACACTTAAAAATGGTTAAAATGGCAACTTTCATGTTACATATATTTCACCACAATTAAAAAATTGCAGTAAAATGTTTCATTCTTCCATAATTTGGCTATTGTTGAAAGCGTTGCTATAAACATTGGGGTTCATGTGCCTAAATGCCCACCAACTGATGAATGGATAAAGAAGATGTAGTTTATTATAGACAATGGAATACTACTTGGCAATGAGAAGAATGAAATCTGGCCATTTGCAGTAACGTGGATGGAACTGGAGGGTATTATGCTAAGTGAAATAAGTCAGGCAGAGAAAGGCAGATACCATATGTTTTCACTCGTATGTGGATCCTGAGAAACTTAACAGAAGACCATGGGGGAGGGGAAGGGGGAAAAAGTTACAGAGAGGGAGAGGGGCAAACTATAAGAGACTCCTAAATATTGAGAACAAACTGAGGGTTGATGGGGTGGGGCAGAGGGGAAAGTGGGTGATGGACATTGAGGAGAGCACCTGTTGGGATGAGCACTGGGTGTTTTATGGAAACCAATTTGACAAAAGACTGTATTTCATAAAAAATATTCCATTCTTTTTTTTCTTCTCACAATAAATTTAAATTACTTCTTAAGAAAAAAGTTAGGCCGGAGGGAAGATGGCGGCATAGGAGGACGCTGGGCTCACCGTGCGTCCTGCTGATCACTTAGATTCCACCTACACCTGCCTAAAGAACCCAGAAAACTGCCAGAGGATTAGCAGAATGGAGTCTCCGGAGCCAAGTGCAGACGAGAGGCCCACGGAAGAGGGTAGGAAGGGCGGCGAGGCGGTGCGCACTCCACGGACTGGCAGGAGGGAGCTGGGGCAGAGGGGCGGCTCGCCGGCCAAGCAGAGCCCCCGAGTCTGGCTGGCAAAAGCGGAGGGGCCGGACAGACTGTGTTCCGACAGCAAGCGCGACTTAGCGTCTGGGAGGTCATAAGTTAACAGCTCTGCTCGGAAAGCGGGAAGGCTGGAGGACAAAGGGAGGGAGAGTTGCTGAGCCCCCAGAAGGCAGAGCTCAGCTTGGCGGGGAACAAAGGCGCTCGCCAGTGCCATCTCCCCCGCCCATCCCCCAGCCAAAATCCCAAAGGGAACCAGTTCCTGCCAGGGAACTTGCTCGCTCGGCACAAACACCCAACTCTGTGCTTCTGCGGAGCCAAACCCTCCGGCAGCGGATCTGACTCCCTCCCGCTGCCACAGGGCCCCTCCTGAAGTGGATCACCTAAGGAGAAGCGAGCTAAGCCTGCCCCTCCTGCCCCCGTGCACCTTGCCTACCCACCCCAGCTAATACGCCAGATCCCCAGCACCACAAGCCTGGCAGTGTGCAAGTAGCCCAGATGGGCCACGCCACCCCACAGTGAATCCCGCCCCTAGGAGAGGGGAAGAGAAGGCACACACCAGTCTGCCTGTGGCCCCAGCGGTGGGCTGGGGCAGACATCAGGTCGGACTGCGGCCCTGCCCACCAACTCCAGTTATACACCACAGCACAGGGGAAGTGCCCTGCAGGTCCTCACCACTCCAGGGACTATCTAAAATGACCAAACAGAAGAATTCCCCTCCGAAGAATCTCCAGGAAATAACAACAGCCAATGAGCTGATCAAAAAGGATTTAAATAATATAACAGAAAGTGAATTTAGAATAATAGTCATAAAATTAATCGCTGGGCTTGAAAACAGTATAGAGGACAGCAGAGAATCTCTTGCTACAGAGATCAAGGGACTAAGGAACAGTCACAAGGAGCTGAAAAGCGCTTTAAACAAAATGCAAAACAAAATGGAAACGATGACGGCTCGGATTGAAGAGGCAGAGGAGAGAATAGGTGAACTAGAAGATAAAGTTATGGAAAAAGAGGAAGCTGAGAGAAAGAGAGATAAAAAAATCCAGGAGTATGAGGGGAAAATTAGAGAACTAAGTGATACACTAAAAAGAAATAATATACGCATAATTGGTATCCCAGAGGAGGAAGAGAGAGGGAAAGGGGCTGAAGGGGTACTTGAAGAAATTATAGCTGAGAATTTCCCTGAACTGGGGAAGGAAAAAGGCATTGAAATCCAAGAGGCACAGAGAACTCCCTTCAGACGTAACTTGAATCGATCTTCTGCACGACATATCATAGTGAAACTGGCAAAATACAAGGATAAAGAGAAAATTCTGAAAGCAGCAAGGGATAAACGTGCCCTCAC